>NC_139246.1:17287688-17524112 GCF_977018435.1 Lepisma saccharinum | reverse complement strand
CTATATTTACCACTATTAGGTTTTCTTGTCATATCAATTGTGACAAAAATTATTGTAGCTCAAGTCACCACCTACATATTCATCATGTATGTGTTTGAGGTGACTTGAGCTACAATAATTTTTCTAAGTTTTGCAGTAGGTGCTGGAACCAGGATAGTTATGGTTTGAACTAGGTAAAAATATTAAAACTGTTACAGAGCAGAATCAAAATTTGATCACAGAGCTTGTACCTGTAGCTGCTAGGAACATATTAGATTATCCAATCACCCCACTTTCTAGTATTCATACACCTAGTCCTGTTGCTCCTCGAAGAATTGAAGCTACTCAGGATCCTATTGAATTGGGTCTTCTTGCTCAGAAATATTTAAGCACACCTAAAGACAACAAAGATGAGGTTTTTGGTCTATATGCTGACACAGAGGTTGATGGTAGCATCATACATAGAATTGGCAATTTTAGGGTAATATTTATGGGAGATGATTTGATAGTATATTCAGAATCTCATCTTGGAGAAAGAGGTGGTTTTGTTAAGTATCCTGGAACACCTGGATTATGGGAATTGATGACTAGGAAGAGACCTGGCAACTATACAGATCAAGACTATGAGCACTACAAAGAAATATTAATAAAATCAGATGCTCTATACCAGAACAATGATCCCACACAAAAAAGAGTCAAGTCTAGCAGTGGAGCAAAATACAACAACTTAATCAAACCCATATGGTCACAAATCAAAACAGGTAGTGGGATCAAACAGTACAACACATTACCTAAAGAATTTGTCTGGGTTGACGATGTCAGGAAACTTGTAGATAGATTACTAGTAATAGCTGGTGAAGAAAATGCCGGTAACCACAATTTTTACAATGAAAAGGTTGGAATTATGGACATGATAAGCACTAAATTGTCTAATTTTATAGTGAATGACACTAAGGGCATTGGATATCTTATAAAAATTATTAATACTCTACCACCTAAATTTTGGAATATCTCTGAGGGTCGGGGGCTAGTTAATGACATCATAAACAAGTTGCCATTTGAGCTACACATACCAGGCTATCAGTATTGTGGTCCAGGTACCAAACTAGACCATCGATTAAACAGAGGTGACCCTGGTGTTAATCCTCTAGATGCTGCTTGCAGAGACCATGACATAGCATACAACACACATACCGACCTTGACAAGCGACATGTGGCAGACAAAAAATTAGAAGAAGCTGCTTTTGGTAGATTTGTAAGCAAAGATGCTTCTTTGGGTGAAAGAATAGCAGCATTGGGGACCACCATAGCTATGAACACCAAACAAAAATTGGGGTGGGGGTTGTAATAAATTAACTAAATTAGCTACAATTTAATTGTGATAGTTAATCCCAAAATATGCATATAATAAACCAAAAATGAAGGCCAAGGGTGTTATGTATCAGATACCTTATGCAGGTCTTAAATCTCTTAAAACTATTGATAGTATTCTAACCAAAAAGCAGCGCAAGAAAAAAAGCTCTTGTCTTGCCAAGGGACATGGTATGAAATCGTTACTTAGTACCCCACAATTAAAAAAATTACAGCAATCTAGAAAAAAATCACATATAGGTGGATTCATATTTAGTATCCCAGCTATTTTAGCAGCTTTGGGGGCTGTGGGGAGCTTGGCTGGGGGATCAGCTGCCATAGCAAAAACAGTAATAGATGCCAAGAAGAATAAGGCAGAATTAGATGAACAAAAGCGCCATAATCTGGCCATGGAAAAACAAGGCAAAGGTGTTAAGAATGTTATAAATAAGTTAAAAAAAACCAAGAGCCGCTTACCAACCAAGATATTGAAGCTTTAATAAAACCACTAGGCATCAAAAATTTTAGAGGAGTATACATGTCTGATTCTTTACCAGAACAACCACTCAAAAAAGAGTGTGGCATAGTTAATTTGGATAAGTACAAAAATCAGGGCACTCACTGGATTTGTTATCTTAAATATTTAAAAAATGAGGCATTTGTGTTTGATTCATTTGGAGGTGTTCCACCTGAGAATTTAGTAAAATATCTAAAATCAACTAATCTTTATTATAATAATACCCGTATTCAAAATTTCAAAGATATTAATTGTGGACATCTATGTTTATCTGTTCTTAGATATCTGTCTCAAATAAATAAACCATCAATTGAAAATTTTCAAAAAGCTTTGTGGTATCTAAAACATCATGGGAGTATTCCATCTCACCAGCCAAAATTCAATATTGAAACTTAAACTACATGATGATATAGTATATCCCAAAACAATAGCTCTTAGAGCATTCTATGGCATGTATTTGATCCCTAATATTACACACCACAACAACACAATCACAGTTGGTGACCAAAAAATTGTTATTACTCCAGGCCAGTATAATTTGTCTACTTTAAATGCTCAGTTACCTAGAGGTATATTGTTAACTCAAAATTCTGTTACTCACAGAGTAGAAATTGTGTCTGCTACAGAAACAGTAGATCTGGGTACTATAGGAGAGCTATTAGGATTCGAGAACAACACAAAACTTGAACCAGCCATTAAACACACTGCTATTAATATACCTAAATTCCTAGCCATAGAAACTTTGAATATTCACTGTAATGTGGCCGAGGGTATGATCACCAAATCAAATGGCATAGGCAGTCACAAACAAACTGGCATTATTGCAACATTCAAACCTAACTCTGAATTTATGGAACCGATCATCTATACTCCATCACCAACATTATATTTTCCTGTGTGCCATAATAGAATCGACTACATTGAGTTGATGGTCACTAATGAAAAAGAAGAATTAGTTGATTTTGCTGGAGCCACAACAACTGCTATCATAGAAATTAATATTTAAATAAAAATACATACAAAAATAAATAAATAAATAAAATGGAAAATATTGAGAGTTATGAGTTACAATCATTCCCTCCAAACCGGAGGACATTTGCAAATTTAAATCAAGCCAACACAGAGATTGAGGTTGACCTTGATGTAGGAGATGGATTTATACACCCTCACAGAGCAGACCTCTATATCAAGTTTGATGTTGTCAAGCTCGATGGTACAGATTATCCGACTAACTCAAATATAAGATTGGTAGACAATTTTGTGCCACATCTGTTCTCTGAAATTGAGATTAGAAAACATGGTGTTGTTATAAACAGAGTAGATTACCCTGGTATTACCTCTACAGCTTTGGCCACACTAAAATTATCCAAGACCGAGGCTTCTTACTACAAAATAGGTGGATTTGAGGCTGGTGATAAAATAATATCTAAGAGTCACACAGTGCTGTTCCCCATGCGCCTGTTACCTGGATTCTTCTCAGATTACAAAGAAATTATGTGGAAGGGTGGTTTAAGAATTACATTTAGAAGAGCTGCCAATGATAATAATGCTTTGCTGAGGTATAGTTCATTAAACTCTACTGGGGCAGCTCTGCCTAATACCCTACCTGATGAAGGCAAATGCCTTATTCAGACTATGGAGCTAAGAATTCCAGTAGTTGAATATGAAGCTAGTTATGCTCTTAAATACAAAGCAGATATACTAAAAAATCCACAGGTGCCTTTACAATTTTATACATATCAATGTGTGCAGAAGCCTGCCACTGGTAGCTATTATGAATTTGATGCTACAAACTCATTCTCCAGTATACAATATGACATGCCAGATTTTGTGGTGGTACTGTTTCAAACTGGAAGACACAATAATCAAGAAAAAAATTCAAGTAAGTTTGATAGCTGCAACATCAAGAACATATATCTTAAAAATGGCAGAAATGAGGTGTTCCCTAGAGAAAGTTATAATTTAAACATGTCCAAGGATGATTTTCTTAAGTTATATGAGGCATTTACAGCATTCAAAAGGGTTACAATTGGGAATACTGACATGTATTACTCACCAGATGAATTCAAAGCACAGAGACCCATGTTTGTCATCAACACCTCAAAAAGAAAACAAGTTGTGGTTAATGACAAGACAAACATTAAAATTATCTGTGAATTCCATGATACACTTCCTGATGACACCATATGTAGTGTTATTCTTATAGGTGAAAAATCATATGTTTATGATGTAAGAAATGAAAGAGTCAGAGCAATTCTAGAAGAGTTTTGCATATTATATTTTCTTAGTATTAGATAAACAAGTTGTACCTGGTCTTAAATTAAAATATTTAGAATGTTACAAGTCAACATATTAATTCTGTGAACTTAAACCGGAAGTGGACCGGAAATGAACCGGAAGTGGACCGGAAGTGAACCGGAAGTAAATATGTGTAGGTAGGTATGTGTGGGTAAATATATGCAGGTATAGGTGTGTGTGGGTAGGTGTGGGTAGGTGTGTGTGTGGGTGTAGCTCTTAAGAGCATCTTGCCTTAGTTTTAAGTGTAGTCAAAACAATATTGAGAAAAGCCATATTTTTAACAAATTTATAAACAGCAATTTTAGCAAATTTAGGTTAAGCCACATCAATTTGAGGGGGTCATCTTTTCTCGGAAGCTTTTTTTTACAAAAATCGTAGGTTTTACACAGTAACAACGAAATTTTATAGACATTTTGCCTTAGTTTTAAGTATTTCTATTCAGTCAAAACACCTCATCATTTATCGTCCCAGTTATATCACCAATTACACTACTTAAGTTAATAAGATTATGGAATACAGAACGATTTTTTTTCAACGGTTGGTAATTTTCTATCTTCTGTTAACTTCATTGCTTCTGGCAACTCCTCATTGTATACCGTTCTCCGGAGAGGGGGACAGTTTCGCCTAGGGGGTGGGTTTCGGACGACAAACCCTCCGTCCTCCCAGGCTCAGATGCTGCGCGTGTTATTCGCCCAGTTCCCTCGCCCCTTACCCCTCACGGCCGCGCCTGAGAATGCTCTAGGCACAGATTAGAAATAGCTCTACGTCTGGTAATGTGGGAGGACGGCACCCCGCCAGATTTCTCTCGAAGTTCCGTATTCCCCCGCACGTGGCGTGCAAACATCGCAATTGTCGCGGAAGAATGAATACAGAACCGACAAACCAACGATCTATAAGCAATGGAATATTTGCAATTCAGGCAATGTAATAGCTAATACATAAATGTTAATGTAAGGTTTGTTCACTGTGGTTATACACGGCAAAACAACGCAACGTAGGACAATTCCCACGAATAAAAAGAACGAATGTCTTCATTAAAAGGAATCGTATGGAGAGAAACTTAAAATCAAGAATTAAATTTAGGCAGTAAACGCACACCCAGCACAAAGGACAAACACAAACACCATACATGAATAAATTATAAATGTGTTTTCGGGTGTTACTTCATTGTAAGCCTACATTAATAACACTTTGCAGGCTGCATTAGCTCGACGAGGGAGCATACAGATTGTGTGCAAGTAAACTGTCCCGCTACAACATTTTCTCGCCCTCTCCCCCCCAACCCAGTTACTTTCCCCTCACCCCTGGCGGCGTCACTGGTTCTTTGTGAGTGTCCCTTCATCAATTTCACATTACCACTCATCCTCATCTTCACGATTAGCCAAAAGTGGCATAAATGAGAAGTAAAATAAACGGTCGAGTACACGGTTGGTTCATTTCAATTCATTCACGAGATTTTGGAACGATTCATCTTCTAAACTGCAGTATGAGTCCAGGTAATAGTCTGTGACTGGGTCAACTCGCGATATTCGTCGATAGTCAGTGGTGAGTTGTAAAGAACAAAGCCTGCGAACAAACGTTATTGTGAAAATTACGTTCAAAGTGATTCTTTCGTGTGACTTTTCTAATTAATTAATATGTTAGACATGTGCAACTTTTGAGATAATGAAGTGGAATGTGCAAACCGTGCAAAAATTACGAGGCCGATAGCATGCAAGTTGTATTTGGTGCTAAACATTTGTATGAAAAATGGTCTCGAAGAAAGTTGTTTCTTATTTTTACAATCCTGATGTTGGTAATTTCCACTATGGACCCGGACATCCTATGAAGCCTCATCGGTTGTCCGTTATACACAGCCTTGTACTGAATTATGGCTTATACAAGAAGATGCAAATTTATCGGCCGTACAGAGCCAGCGCACATGATATGTGTCGATTTCATTCAGATGAATACATAGACTTTTTACAACGTGTTACACCCCAAAATTTACAAGGATACACAAAATATTTGAGCCACTTTAACGTGGGCGATGACTGTCCAGTGTTCGAAGGTTTATTCGATTTTTGTTCAATGTACACAGGCGCCTCTTTAGAAGGTGCCATGAAACTAAATAACAATTGTTGTGATATTGCAATTAACTGGTCTGGTGGCTTGCATCATGCGAAAAAATTCGAAGCTTCAGGATTCTGTTACGTTAATGATATAGTGATAGCTGTTTTGGAACTTCTGAAATACCATGCGCGAGTTTTGTACATTGATATTGATGTTCATCATGGTGACGGAGTGCAAGAAGCCTTTTACCTGACTGATCGAGTAATGACAGTTTCTTTTCACAAATATGGTAATTATTTTTTTCCGGGAACTGGAGATATGTATGAAATTGGTGCAGAAAGTGGTCGTTACTATTCTGTAAATGTACCTTTAAAGGAAGGAATAGACGACCAAAGTTATGTTCAAGTGTTTAAGCCTGTTATTCAGCATGTAATGGAATTTTTTCAACCCACAGCTATTGTGTTACAGTGCGGAGCTGATTCTCTTGCAAATGATAGGTTAGGGTGTTTCAGTTTAAGCACCAAAGGACATGGTGAGTGTGTGAAATTTGTAAGGGATCTCAATGTTCCTTTGCTAGCAGTAGGGGGTGGAGGGTATACATTAAGAAATGTGGCACGGTGTTGGACTTACGAAACATCGCTTCTTGTAGAAGAAGCTATAAGCAATGAACTTCCATATACAGAATATTTGGAGTATTTTGCTCCAGATTTTTGCCTGCATCCTGATGTTGTTACAAGGCAAGAAAATGCCAACAGCAAGCAGTATCTTGAATTGATTGTGAAGCAAGTGTATGATAACCTCAAAATGATTCAACATGCCCCAAGTGTTCAGATGCATGATATACCAGATGATGCTTTTAATATAGACAGCACAGACGAATTGGATCCTGACGTAAGGGTTCATCAGAGTGAAGACGATAAGAGGATCGAACCAGACAATGAATTTTATGATGGGGATAAGGATCAGGATAAAAATGATGAGTCTAATGAAGCTAAGCTATGATGAAACTATTTTAGTATTCTAGGAGGTGACGAAGTACATGGCTTACCCGTATAGCATCATTCGTCCTGCTGATTAGGGAAATATAGTGACAAGTCTGTATTTTATTTGTACAGATATACGGGTTTATATATTGTGAAGACTTCATATTTTCTGAAAGAAGTAAGTAAATTTCTTTTAGCTATATATTGCATGAACAGTATTTATAATGAACTAATATGTTTACTGCAAAATACATGAATGAAATAAAGGAGGGTTCAACTCTTGCTTTGCTATCATGGCAACATTTACTCTCTGTACTATGATTTATAGCTTTACAATTGTAACTAAAAATTATATCCTTTTATCAATGTCTTTATTGAATTGTGCTATGTGGGAAAAGCCATGTACATTAAAAGTACAGTATCAAAAATGTTATTCTAACATTGCACTGTAGAAGGCATAATAATACTAATTTATTACAGATTTTATCAATTTGCTGTGGGTTTAATATTGTACATATGCAGGTACTTGCTCTCTTCAGTATTGTTATTACTATGGTGTGTGTTTATTTTTAACTTTTTTAAAAAATAATAAAAATAGTGTGTATGTATGGGTAATTACATAATTTTATTTTGAATGCTACAATGGATTATTTGTACATCAGGAACATTGTATGTTCGTGTATTGGAAAGCATGCCTTATATTGTGATGTTTTTCATTTCATTTTAGTATATTTTTGTGTTTTATAATACAATCTTATCAGATCAATTTTATGTACATATATATGTTTTTAGATTTTTAAGAAAACTATGTTTTACACATATGAATGTATACAAAATATTGCATAATGTAATACATTAAGACGGATTTATTTGGCCTATCAAATAATAGTTAACTCTTTTATAAGCATAAAATTTATTTTCATTTTCCTGCTTGGGACTCCCTTCAAATACTCAGCCCCAAATAGGATTATTTATGTACAGTATGATAAATTTTCACAAATCACAACAGTTGTGAAAAATGTAAACTATTGCATTGCTAATGAACATTATTTTTAATATGAATGTTTTCTGTTGTTTTTAGCCTAGAGAGGTGTCAAGAAAGTCAATAATTAAGTAACTGATGGTTTTATGTGGTACCATTTAATCACATCATGACATGGCTTATAGTAACTACATTTTTGTAAAGTTATTGCTGGTTCAAGATTTCTTAAATGTTAATTTTTTCCCCTTTATGTGGATCCATGCAATATTTCATAAAAAACTGAAACTGCTCTAGGATACAACAAATTGCAGGAACACTGGTTGCATGGAAACTGATTTGTTCACGAATATCCTTTTGGCTCTTGCAAGTAGGTAGTGGGAAAATGAATGTTTTCAAAGTATGTACCTATATTTCTCGACGATGGTTTTTTTTTAGATGTGATCCATTTCTTTTAGTTAGGAGTGTTGGGTTTGATGCTCACAGTAATTATCAGGGAATGGATTTATATGTAAATACATATTTATGTATGAAGCTGAAATCAGTTATATTTTGTTATCTTTGCACATCATGGCATGTAGACTTGAAAAATTCAGCTTTTACTTTCCATATTTGTACATATTTTAGGTTTTGACTCATATTTTAGTTATTTTGACATATTTCAGAACGTCTCAACATATACTCCATATTTGCGCAATAAGTACACGTCCCCATATGACCGATAGAGTGGGGTCAATTTCCTGCAAATTCATAAAGTCTGAAGGGACGTTGAATAAACTAAAGTTCACGACCTTCAATTGCTTTAATTACAAGTTTTCTGTCTCCCGAACAATAATGTTTTTTTTTTCAATGTTACACCTCCAAACTGTTTGCTCTTCTAAAACTTGAAATTCCTGTTTATTTACAATTGTTGTCAACAATAGAGAGTGAGGACTCAAGCATCGGCTCCTGCTTGTTACACGTTATTTTGGCAACATTGGAAGGAGTTCCAAGTCGAGCAGCCCATTGCTAACCCCACCCTCGCTACTAGTTGCGCATCATGACAGCAACGCCAGAAGCAACAATTCTGTGGCATACGTATGGGATTCACTTCTGGTTTCTCTTCAAGGCAGACACTGTAATACAGTAGAGGGTAACATTATCATATGAGGGAAACGGATTCCTTCAAATTTACAGGAGAAAGTACTTATGGAAATCATTTTCTTTAGCATTGTGGAAGTTCCTGAATGTAGATTTGATCCATTTTAATGTGAATGCGTGTTGTTTTCTGCGAAAATCTCTGTCGAACACGCTGTTTCTGCTCCCGCCATTTGCTTTCTGCACGAGAGTGCAATGTTCCGTGTATGATGATGCAACCCCGTAGCCAGTGTTTCAGCCTCGCCGTGTTTTCACTAGAACATGACGTGTCTAGTATTTTTAATTTTTTTTTTTAACTATGCTTGCCTAACATAACTTAACCTAACCTTACGGAAAATGGTTTTTGGGGCTAACGTGAATGGTTTTTGGGGTTAACGTCAATGGTTTGTGGGGCTAACGTCAATGGTTTGCGACGTATTAGCATAATTTCAAATCCGGGCACGAATGTAGATATTTTCCGGTGAACAAGGTTGCAACACTGCATAAATCGACAAAATGCTCTCAGAACGCCCCCAAAACCAGTACGCTATCACGGCCATAATGTGTTACAGATTCGAAACAACAAGTAACAGTAAGTACTCGTAAATCTAAGAAATAGACATTGATATGCATTATTTCACTTTAGGAAATGTTCCACATTCAAAAATAACACGTTAGCAATGTAAAGAAGTCCGAAATATATGATTCGTAGGTGTTTCCCTCATACGATAATAGTACCCAGTAGAGCATTGATTATCCGAATACCGACCAACCGAAAGCGTTCCAGTCGGCAAATTCAAATGTAGTTCTGCTGGTGCTGTGGCGCTACAGTGCTTTCCCCCTCCCTGCCAACCAGCGTGCGTGACCAACTTCGCGTCGTCAGTGGCATCTTAGCTTTTGCTTGTGACAGATCGTGCTGTACTTGTTATACCGTTCGCAATGGCGACTAAATGCAAACACGTTGTTCTCAGTGTTTCCGATAAACTGAAAATAATAGACCAGTTGAAGAATGGTGCTAGTGGATCAAGCGTAGCTCGGGAATATGGAGTTGGAAATGCCACAATATCGGACATTAAAAAGAACAGTGATGCCATTACAAAATTTGCAAGTGAAGATGGAAGCTTGCATAGGAAAACTATGAAAATGGCAGAAAACCAGGATTTATATTGCTCCTATGACACTGGTACAACTATTTTTGTAAATGATCAGTTATCCGAACACCCCCAGTCCCGAATTGTTTCGGATAATCGATGCTCTACTGTACTTACAATGCTGAGACTGTGTAGCTCATGTAGTGTCTTATATTATTAACAAAATAAATTTGTACAATTTTGTCCATATTTAGTACATTTTTACTACATATAAATCCATTCCCTGGTAATTATACTGTTGGAATTCTACCAAGTTTTTTTTTATTTCTGTGTGTGCATACAGTGATATTTTTGTCTTAAAAAATGGTATAGCTGCTCCGGAATACAAGGAACGTTGGTCACACTTCGGAACTCAATATCTGTTACTTGTGGTTTCCAAGTCTCAAAATATTTTTTTTTAACACACAGAGCACCAAAATCTTTTGATGAAATAATAAAAATAGACATTTTTGAGGGTGTGCATGTAAATATTAACTGTTGTGACATTTACATAAATGGGCTACCTATATTTAAATGACTGCGGTGCAATTTGGAATATAATTGTATCTAAAAAATACCATCTGTTTATATCAGAAAAGACAATTCAGAGTTGGTGTTTGCAACAGTGTGCATTATTTTTTGAATAGGAGCAGCAGATGGTAACGATTCTGAATGTTTAATGATTTTTAATCCGAGTAATTGGTAATGCTTTAGAATACTGAGTACTATTGTGGGAGTAAGTTCAAAGCTTGAAGAAACTAATTACCATAGTTAGAAGCTTCACTAAGTATTAGTTACCATAGAAAAATAGCTTGTGTGAGAAGGCATTCTCGGTTTTTCAGTCAACTTGATTTTTTTTTTCATTTTTCATCCGAGACTCGAAGGGTGGTTCGTGCTCCTGACCAGACATTTCTAAAGCATTTAGGGATGTTATTTTACTGTTAAGAACCCTAAACCTAACCTTGAAAGCATTTAGCGACAATAGCATTTTGTAGGTTTGGTGCGTATTACAATTCCAGAATATAAAAAAAAGACATTAAAAACTGTACTTACGTATGCGAGTATGTTTTTCCTATTTTTCTTTTCGTAGAACGACGTTTCGGAGATTAACTATCCCCTTCTTCAGGTTCGTATGAAGAACTATGCTAAGTACCTAGTTTTTTCATACGAACCTGAAGAAGGGGATAGTTAATCTCCGAAACGTCGTTCTACGAAAAGAAAAATAGGAACAACATACTCACATATGTAAGTACAGTTTTTAACGTCTTTTTTTATATTTAGCGACAACATACTCCTTTGCACCCAAGCATGTGAAGTGAATGGCTGCATGCTATCAATCACTTAGGAGTATACGGAAGGGAAAAGTTTTTCTCCAGAAAAAAACACAATCACTAAGACACTGAAGTATTTATTAACAGACATAATTAGAAATCAAACCATGTAAAAAATCTCAGTGCACCATGATGAATTCAGAATTAAACAAACTGAACTTTGGCCCAACACAATTACATACAGTAGTTTATGCATATACTACTTTTGTTGAATTGGAGTAAGTTTGTTTATTTTACACCAAAGTGGCAAGTGACATGCCTACATTCGATTTGTGGAATCCTCAGGTGACATGTCACCTATTGCTCCTGTGTGAAATCTCTCGAGAGACAGCTGGATGTATGTTCCTTCTTGGTTTCAAGTAAGTATATATTATGACCTACTGTCGGATAAACAATTATAGATACTTGAGTTGGACTCCAATTAAAAATTAACCAGCAAACCTACATAAAAAAGAGTTACATCAAAATTTAGCTTATCCAATTGTGCTTTAATCTATGCTAACCAATTTAATTTTTTTTCAAGTGTGCCTTCTATTTTTCATCATAAGAACAAAAAAAAAGTTTGGAAACAATCGCTCTTTTTCAAATTCTATAAATAAAAAACAGGTTGTCCAATCCTGATGAAATTTTAGTATGGTGCAGGCAGAAATGTTTTAAACACAATTCTTAATTTTCATTGTCAAAAAACCGTTCTTATCACTTTTGCAAAACAACTTTTTCTTAGTATTGGGTAGTCCTACAAATGCAATATTGGTCTTGTTTTGAAGCTTATTGCATCGGTTTTCAAAATCCATTACCATTGTCAATTCACATTGTGAAACAGACTTTATGCAGATTTTTATTCAACGGAGTAAATACATACGTGGAATGTGGCAACGCGGCACACAGTGATGTCCGTGGAAAGGTGGCTGCGTGCCTACACAAGGGCTGTGAATGACTACAGACTCGGCATGTTAACCACTACTCTACCATACCAAGTGTTAGAACAGGTAAACCATCATTATACCCCTTCAGCAAGATGGTGGAATGATCATGTACAAGAATAGAATGCATGCCAGGAATATTAACTGAGTTTATATCACCCCATCGGGCATCGCAGTCATATCATGTTCGTTGAATGTCAACAGCTGATAAGTATGTAACACAAATTTTTGCATTCCTATCACCACCAGTGCTACTGACAGCACCCATGCCACGATTGGTGGCAAAACAAAACATTCAAAGTGCTTTAGGTGAAACAGATCACATAAAAATGTCATGTTTTCGAACAAGTATTTTTGTTTAAATTGGCTCACAGCACCATCTGAAAATACTTTGATGCATTGTATGTTTGGCTAATCTGTTTCATTTCCTTCAACAGCAATTTCAGAAAGATCATTGACAACATATTTGTCATGGTACATTTCATCTGAAATGATAGCAAGGAGATTGTGCACTAATTAATACTCCCTCTGTCCCATAATTATAGTCCGGTATGCCAAAATGGTAGTGCAGGAATGACAGACGAAGAGGCAGACGGATAGCACAATTTGTACTGATCCTTGAGTAATAAAGTTGTATGACTCATTTCCGTGTTTCATGTTCTTCTTCTGTATACACCAATGTCACAGTTTGAATATCGGGCAATTATTATGAGACAACAAACAAAGGTGTACCGGACAATAATTATTGTATCTTGTCTTGGCTAATTATTGAAACATTTTATGCCAACCGTACGTGTCCCATCACCAGCTTTCATTTGCTGTTTTCTGTTGATGTATTTTTAATGCATAAAGTTGAGTGTTCAGCACCTTAAGACACCTAGTAACAGCCCCCATAAGTGAGAGGCTACGGTAAACAATGTCTGCAGTTCATTCCACACCAACGTGTTGGTCATATGATGCATAATTACATAAAATTATTAGTTTTCTCTGGGAGGGGTGCAGTCATCGTTACCTCGCCATGCATCATCATATGTAATTTTGTGACACATATGATTCCATGATGAAACTATAGCAACATTAATAATGAGAAGTTCTTGCAGCTAATTTGTAGCTTTTTCATGAAAACTTAGCTTTAAATACACAATTCTATAGCTCTGCACCTAACAGTTCCACTGTTGTCACTTTTGCAAAAATTTGTCACTGAATCAACCTACAAGTACTACATGCTTTGTAGGCCTATGTTTACTTCTATAGCTAATGTTCCCCTGTGTTTCCACTAGCAATTCCTTCTTCCACATCTGTATTTTCAACATCAATCACTTTCTGATAATGGACTTATACACTAAGATTTGGCTGTGCAAATATCAGTTCACTCTATGTAGTTGCAGGGCACTGGAAGTCATATTGCCTACTGGCGGAAATACTGACAACAGACTGGATATTGCCGACATCATGAAATATTAGTATAGCAGCTCCAATTTCTTCATTTCCTTTACCTGTCCACATGCTTTTGTATTTTGCCTATCAGACTGACCTTTTCATGTGCAAAGGGTAAAGTAGGTAACAGATAATGACCAAATTGATCATTCTTACTAATTCAGACTAGTACTAAATACTACAGAACAGTAGTTTTCTGAAACGTCGTTTGGAGAAAATAGATACTTGCCTAAATGTAAGTACAAGAAGTTTTGTATTTTTAAATATTTTTGAGAATACATATTATTTTTATAGTGGCAACACTGCTGTATATATGCCATAAAATGGAACTGGTGCTTCTCGCGTACACCACATGTTAGTTTGATACCTCCTAGTAAATGGACTCTTCCTGCCAACACTGGGTGCATGCACAGTGAGGAGAAGAATAGAGTATCATTGGAGTTGGTGTAAAGTTGTGTAGTTGCAGCAATGTTTTCGAAGCAGGTACAGCAAAGTTGGAAAGATTGAATGTGCCCGCGGCCGTACAGCATGACAGTGCAGAGAATCTGAGTTGCAAAAGAAGAGGCAACACTTTCTGCTGAATCCTCCCATCATTTTGCTCGGGTGTATGTAGCACAATATGTGGCTGATTTGTTAGCTCGATGGGGCTGGCAAGTGGTCTACCATCCCCCATATTCCTCAGACATACAGTCCTGGAACTTCCATTTGATCGCTAAGATGAAGGTCATTTGCTTCCGAACTGTTCCAGAGATTCTTCAGGCAATATCTCCATTTGAACCATCAACAGAACGGGTGCTGCTACAGGTATACTATGACTTGCACATCGCTGGCAATGGTTGTACACAATGTTGGTGACTACATCGAAGGACTGTAAACGTTTCATGGAGGTATCTTCTCTTTTGTATCATCTTCAAATAAATAGTTGCCACTATTAAATCTCCAACCCATGCATGGTAATTCTTTTAATAGGAAACATTACAGGCATGATACACATGTTGGATCATCACTGCTAAGAACCTTTACACATGCCAAATATAAATTTATACAGGGTGGTCCAAAAAAGGTGTTACCTTTTTTTGGGCCACCCTGTACTTATAGTATTTTCTGAATTGCTTCAGGGCACTTTATTCAAAGCAACAGAAGATTGCAATTTGTGGCTTTTCCCTGAATTGGAAAATGTAAAGACAATGCTCCCCCATTCCCATCCATAAAGAATCAGGAACTTTTCATCCTTGTTACATTCTCCTCTCCCCCTTAAATGCACCCTGGGAATAGAATAGAATCGCTTTTATTGGGCGGGTGTGTTTCGGCCTCGCAGGCCGCTCTTACAACAAACCCATTGCTTTCCACCAACTGCCTGGTTCCATTTTTAATGTAAGGGAGAAGTTGGTGTGGGGAATTGTAATGTTCCACAAGTATCAATCCCATACTTCTCGGACAAGGTGGAGTCTTGTTACCGCAAAGACACCACCCTGGCATTTTACACTCCAAAACAGGTGTTACCCAGGCCACTAGATGAGGTGGAACCACCGTTATAATACTTCCGGGCACTCAGTTTATATCCACAAGTAAAAGCAAATCAAATGGCACAATCGAAACTTCCGGTTCAGTCTAAATATTACCGTAGGTGGCCAATTCAAGTGCATACTTGTGGTTCTTTTGTTTTTGTGTGCCAGTTAATGTATCGCATAAAAGCACCCAATGACGAGAAAGAGATCCATTGGATAAGCAACTAAGTAGTGATGCGGGATTATTCCAGAATGTTGTCAGTGCACGGATACATTTCATTGAAAGTACTGGCGTCTACACAAGACAGGAATTTACAGCATCTGTGGATGTCTACAATCCCCAACACTTAAGAATCTCGAATTCTGCACACAGGGTGTCTACCAGTCTGGAAATACTGGAAAAGTCGGGGAAATTTGCTGTGGTTTGGGGGGGGGGGGGGAGGAATTAACATTTTTGTACTCTTGCACTAAAAGTAGGTTTTTGAAAAAGAAGAAAAGGATAAGAAATTCAAAATTTGTTATGTCCAGTAATTACAGTAGAAATTCCATATTAAATATTCCAAGAAAGGGGGCATGTTTTGAACTATCTTCAAGTAGAAAGCCACTACAGTAGGGGGCATGTTTTGAACTATCTTCAAGTAGAAAGCCACTACAGTAAGTGACTTGGAATTTACTACTGATTGATTGATTTGTTGATTTAGTTTATTTTACTTCGTGTTTTGTTTTGTGCCTCTTGGCTAATTTGCAAAGATGGGGATGAGTGATGAAATTGATGAATGGACATTCACAAACAAGCCCGAGCAGGATTCGAACCCGGGACCCTTGGCGTCGCAGCACGATGTGCTAACCACTCGCCCACAGGGTGCTGCACTACTAATGACTTGCTCTGGAAAAGTCCGAGACTTTTGTTTTCACAAAATTGTGGACACCCTGTGACATCCCAAAGTGATTGTTTTTGCATTTCTGTAATAAAAACTGCTAATTTCAAGAAATTATAGATGCTTATAATGCAGAGAACAACCATTTTTACACACTATCATTTGGAATTTCTCAACTGTCTGGGTTCCCGAAATTGAAATTAATTTTCCAAAGTTGGGATTGGAATGACAATTCCTTTTCGGTAGTAGGACTGATTTTTCGAGATTCGACACACCTGTAGAGTCGACTGCTGTTTGTCGGCTTCAATAATTTCAGCCCCATGGATCTGGAGGAAATTAATGAAGGTATATCTGTGAAAGATTACTTAACCCAGATCACATTTAATAGCCTAGTGCCAAACAGCTTTTCTTTCCTCTCACCTTTCTCCAGGGTGGCTACTCACAGGGAACTCCTGGAATTATGTGTGAATTATTGGATCTGAGAATTATGCGTGAATTTTTCTCCATAGACGTGAAAAAGTGCAACTTTTATTAATCCAAATGAATTCATACATTTACAAGTGTCCCGAGGCAAGTTTTATTTTTACTGAAGAAGGAAATGTGAAGCTGCCTGGAAAATAAAATAGAATTTCTCAATCTGTTTACTTGGTTGGTGTCCTTTGAAGTCTGCAGAACAATCTATCTGCCAGGCAGAAAATTATTGCAAGATATCTTGAAGTTGTTGCTTAGGTAAATTTGAGTTTGAAATTCTTATACAACTGACAATTTTTCATAATTTGTATATTCTGTAACATTTGTGACTTGTGTTTGTAGATGTTTTTCGAATGAGTATGTGATGTGGGAAATTTAAACTCTGCACCTTAAATTGAATATTTTAAATAGTATGCGATACACCGTTTAATTGAATTAGAATTTTTGGATAAATTGGAATCGCACAGACCCTTTATATTGTTAATATATTTTTGTGTGCGTAGCGAGAGACTGTACAATATGTAAGATTGAAATAGAGAAAAACTCTGCTTGGACCCTTGAATTTTTGGAAAGTTCTTCTTGAAAACCTGGAATTATACTTTAATTTTATCATGGTCCTAGAGTGGCCATCCTGTTCTTTGTTTAGCTACATGTTGTGGGTCTATGAACTGGAAGTTGTGCTAAAACTATGGTGTCTGCACGAAGACCCTTCCTTCCGGTGGATAGCCCCTATATCATATTTGATGACCAGTTAGAGGTTAACACACTAGTCTGATGCCCGGTTCGCTCAAGGCGCATTAAATTTTAAAGAAGCGTTAAATGAAGTTAACACTACATTAGTACATCGAGGCATTTCTCAAACCTTTGTTAAGACTAACAGGCCTCTAATGTCGTCGTTAAATCTAAAGGCACTCTTTTGCTTCATTAAAGTGCTTAACAGCACATTGTGTTGTGTGGGAAATAAGATGGCAAAATTGCGTATGCCAGCTGTTGTGTTGAAAGGTTATCCCAAACAGATTTGAACACATTATTTATATACCATCGCGAGACGTACACTAGTTCGATTTCTTTCTACAGCAAAAATAATTTTCGTATTTCATATTATAAATTCGTACTGCAAATCAGAAATCATGTGTAAGTTAAATGAGAAATATTGTAGCAATGCACTTTTTAAAGTTTTGTCAATAATGGCATCGTGATCATCACACATAATTCAAATTTTATTAATTTTGCCTGTCGAGCCAAAATATATGCTTATAGTTAATTATACGAACTTGATGTTTTTAAAATGCATATTGGGCTTCCACTTTCAATGCACTGTAACCATAAACACAAAATATCGCATGACTTTTTAAAATAATGTAACCTCCTTTTACATATTTCAATTTGTATAAGGTAAAGTTGTTCACCAAAATATTCAGTGCCATCGTCCACGCCGTTTTCCAGTGGATCACAGAAACTGGAGAAAGTAGTGGTTTCTTGTGTTTATGCTTATGTCAGCTTATAACTACCATTCCAATTTTATGTTGTTTTTTAAACTGAAAAATGTCAGAAAACGTAAGAGATAAAATTAAAATGAAGCAACTGTCCTAGAAATAACGTCCTGTACTCTCATTTAATGTAAAATAAATCTGTGACATTACACAATGTAGCCTGCAATCTTTCAAAGTAATAGGGAATTGTTCTTTCGAACTTTTCAAATTATTATCCACCTACTCCAATTAACATAATGGAAAAAAAATGATTTTGCAGTGAAGAGAATGCTCCACACAAATGTTCATCATTCTACAACCTCTGACAATAAAGTTCGGTGAATGATCCTGAATATCGAAAGTAGACGAATTCTTAATGAAACCTATCTTACTATCCTTCGAAGTAGTCCCATCCCATGGCTATGCACCGTTGAGAACGGCTGTACATGTCCTGGAAACTTTTAGGAAAGTCTTCTTTCGGGGATGGTGTTCAAGTCCCTCGTCACGTTCCGTTGGATGTCCGGAATATCCTCAAATCTCTGACCTTTCAAAGCGATTTTGAGGCGTGGGAAGAGAAAGAAATCTGGATGATTCAGATCCAAATTTCTTGCAATGCATTGCTACAGAGGATGAGCTGGTGTGTGAGGTACGACCCTGAAACGAAACACCATAGCATGGAATGGCGTTCTCCTGCATCACCCCGTCGGAAGAAGGTCAAGGCGTAAAAATCACGCATCAAGACGATGCTTATCACTTTCTTTGACAGTGATGGCATGATCCACAAGGAATTCCTGCCGGTGGGAACAACAATTTTTCTGTAAATACCTAACTAACATTAATTTCTTAAACGTATATTTATGTGTTACACATTACTTTATTTATTGTTGTTCCTGGGATTTCATACCAAAAAAGCCCAAATCCGCTTACGCACAGTCTACTGTCCACGGTGCAACCAATCAAAACGTTGCATTTCTCGTATCAAAGTATGAAAATAGCAAGGCATCAAAGCAAAATGCCTCTAACATGTTAGTTAACGGGCCTATAAAATCGCTTGAGTGAACATTAAAAGTTTAACAGGCTGCTAAGATTTTAGTGATGCGTTAACTAACAACTCGTTAAGAACATTTTAACGATGGTTGAGCGAACCAGGCATGAGGATGTTAACAGAATCAGTGTAAGTGTAAGGTAAGTTCCCTGTGCATGTAGCACCATTCCATGAAGGCACAATTAGGGGGTGTGGGAGTAAGGTGCCGTATTGATCTTTGTCATTTTGGAGGTGATGTGATCAGCACCATGCTCCAGTATAAAGTGGCTCCGGGGCTCACCCAGCTTCAAATCAATGGGTGAGCACCAGACCTACTTTATGTGGGGGCAAAGCTGGAAAAATTCTGACCTTAGATCAGCCACCATGGGAATCGAAGCTGGGTCTCCCACATGACAGTCAGATGCCCTACTGGCTACACCACTGTGGCTCTTCAAACGTAGATATATAGAAACTTAAAATGGTTAAAAGTCCAATACTTCAACATGAAAATCTGTATTGCAACTCATTCATAATTCAAAGTACTTTCAACCAGTGGCGTACGCAAGGGGGGGTTTACCGGGTTTAACCCCCCCTTGAGCTTTTGAAATAATATGGAAAATGCTGTAGAAAAAAATTAAAAATGGTGAATTTATCATTCAAAGATCTGTTATATGTTTGATTTATTATTCCCATGCAGCATGAAGAAAAACACAACATTCCAAACACAATCTAAGCGGCCGCAAAGTTCAATTTTGCAATTTATTTTTGCAAAAAGTCTCGTAGTGACTCTCGCGAGAATTGTGAAAATTCCTTGCTTCGTCGCAGTGTGCCGACCTTATTGCAAACGTTCTTCCCGGTACTGATTTCACATCTCCTTGTGAACTCTCAAGTGATGCTGAGTCTACATCCACATCATTAAATAATGTTGAAGAAATGCTTTGTGAATCACCTAGAAGTGATAAATGTGTTGGAATGTCTATAAACTTACTTTTCAACGAAAACATAGACTCAGTGGAATTTAGCAACATGTATTCTCGCGCTTCTTCATCATCCTGGGCGAGTTCCATAGGTAAAGGTAATGTAAATTCCCCCCTGCATATAGCACCCTGCCATGAAGGCACACGTAGTGGTGTGGTGGGCCCCAAAGATTCTCGATCTCGAACTATTTTGCAGGTGATGTGATCAGCACCATGCTCCGGCAGCCTTCATCCCCCAGGATTGCTGTCAGGTACCCATTGCTATGAGGCTGGGTGCGGAGACGAGGCTGGATAAATTCCAACCAATTCCGGGAATCGAAACTGGATATCCCACGAAGTTGTCAGACTAGACCAGCGCGACTCCTTGAATGAGTTTCATATTTCGATTGTTTCAATAAATTTAATATATTTGCTTGTTTTATGGATTTTCTTCACACTTAAAATGTCTCACTTATCATATACAAATAACCGTTGACTAGACGATTATTTTGTAACAAAGAAACAAAAGAAATGTAATTTTGTTCTATTTCTTTCATAAATAGCAGCTGCATTAGTAGTAATTAAACTAATTAATTAATTAATAAGAATTATAATAAAACAATGGTAATGTGAATTTGTAGAAAGTTTTCGAAATAACACCCCCCTTGATGAAATCCTGCATACACTACTGCTTTCAACTCTAGAAATTTAATATCTGTAGCTTCCAAAACTAGCCAAGATGCTGCATATAAGAACTACAAGGTTACGGTATTTGCAGAAATAAATTACAATCTCAAATAGAAAACAACATTTTATTGCTAAAGTGCATTCACAATGAAGAAGGTAAGATTTTAAGGGCAAATCACTACCATGTACACAATTGCTTACATAAGAAATATTTTATGAAGGGTAAATGCTACAATTGGGTTTTTATTTCTTCTTATCAATTGCCCTTACCTTTGCAGTTTAGAAACTAAGGATACAGCACAACATAAATATTGTGTTTTATAATTCATACAATACATGGAATTGCAGTGATGTAGAATATATTAAACGGTACACCCATATGCTGAATTGTAAGAATTTGGTTATTTTTTTAATGACGAGTACCTCATACGCATCTAATAACAATTTAATCCTTTTGGCCCTTGTACTTCATCCTGGTTGAAGTACAAAATGATACAAGTATTATTTTTGGTCCAAGTATTATATATTTAATGGAATTTGAGATCTGTATTTGGTCACACTGGTATTAAAAGCATTATCAAATAGGGGTGATAAATGCAAAATATATCATTAACCAGTGCATGTATAGAAATGTTAGTCTATTGGAATATATAGTTCGCATCAGTTCATATCAAACCTACACATGAGATCTTGCAAGGCAGTCGTTCATTTCTGATGAATGGGAAGCAGTAATTTTAAGATGGGGGGGATAGCAGAGCCACTATTTCCTGACGGACTTTTGTGAAGCATACAAATATGCTACAAGATCTAAATGCAAGATAATTGTGGATTGGGAACAGTTATGAGACATATTGAGTTCAGTGTCGCACAATAAATGTTGGCATGGCCTTATGTACGTGTTCACACAGAGGCAATTACCACCACATGCATTATCACTACAAGTTGGATGTGGCAATAACACATCATATTTGTCAGGATGAGTTAGAATGCATGATACGTAAACCACCAAGCTCTGCCTCAGGTCTAACAGTCGCGGGTGTCTCTTCAAACACAATGTAGATGCAGTTTTACTAGAATTCCTTCTTGCTTGCACTGTTGCCTATACTTTCGTGGCTACATAAATCTATTAAACTATTGATAACCACATGAAGATTCACGTGAATGCTCTAGAATGAATTCTAATCATGTAATTTTTCAGATTTTGGAATATCATAGTGTTTTTTTTCAAAAGAAGAGGAAAATTCTAAAAATGGAAACCCTAGCATCGGCAAAAGATCCAGCCTTAATAACCCACATAGAATTTCTATTAGATGCAGCAGTGCTGAAGCTGATGAAAGTACTAAGGCAACTCCCGGGGGAGAAGTCATTCTGTGTTCCAGGATGCTGAATTGGACTGGGCACCATAGCTTTGTGCATCGTTGGTGGCTGCCCAGGTCTCCGATCACCCACTGTGATTTCATCTCTGGGGGTACATAAAAGACACTGTTTACATCCCAACTCTACCTGTAAATATCAATTACCGGAAGCATCTAATTGTTGCAGCTCTTAAGTCCATAACTGTAGAAGCGTATGTGGAATGAACTCGATTGTTTCGAGGTTGTTGCCTCACACACGATGTTCATATTGAATGCCTTAAAACATTAATTCGTACTCTCTCTCTGGTGGTGCATAGCTAGAGGCACATATTTTTGGTAAATAAAGCAAAATTTCGGTACAAAAACAGTTGATTTCGGGTTCAAAAGCGGTAAATAAAATAAAATTTCGGTGTTATAGCTGTGAATAATCACATCAAAAGTGCTATATAAGATGACATTTTGGTTTTAAAATTGTGAATATAATTCAAAATTTGATTCAAAAACTGCACTTATTACACGAAATAAACTTATCCCTTCTAATAGCACATTTATGTATTTACCAGAGTATTAAGTTTATTCCTGTGTAAAGGGGTCCATTTTTGCTTCTCAAATATTTACAGCAGAATTGATCAATTTTCCGTGAATTGCATAACTCACAGGATACTTCAGACTTCAGAAAGTGTCGCGTTGGTATATAAATGGTAAATTTCGTGTTTAAGAGTATATTTCGCATTTCTTTGTGACAAAACAGGGTAGGAAAATGCACCTCACCCATTTCAGAAACATGAAAAATGAACATTACAGCATGTTATTTCATATTTCGTGTTTTCATCAAAAACGAAATTCGCATGCCTCTACGCATAGCACATGTTTGTATCCTTTACCATGTACCCACAATAAATATTTTTAATGTGCTGCTTCTTTTTTGAATAACCTTGTGTAATAAATTACCTTCAAAAACATGGAATTTACAATCTCTCACGTTTCTCAGGACATACCATGCATTCTCTCATCCTGCTAATATTGCCACGGTACAGGCCTCTCCATGATATTGCAATGCTAGCGAAGAGAGCCTTTCAATACCTAACCCCCTCAAAAAATTGCCCCTTCCCACAGTGAGGGAATTTTACATGAAGTGTACAACAGCAACACAACCAGGGCCAAAAGGGTTAATATTTAGGCTGAGCCAATACCAGTGTCGATACTTTCACCGAATCCCACCGATACTCATGCTTAAAAATTGTAATAATTAAAAGTTGTTCAAAATAATGATTAATATTTGTATCCATTTATTTTACTAATTATATGCATCAATTTACAAAGAGTTATCATATTTGCCAGCGTATAATCTTTTTTGGACACATTTTTGAGGAAAAAGCTTTATCATTTAATATTATATAATAATGTACAGTATTTCAAATATAAAGTAATATGCAAGACTACTTTAAAAAAATAACTTATCTAATCTAACTAGGAAAGAATACATTTTAATCTTCTTCGCCACACACCGCGAGGAAATGGTCTAACTTAGAACAGAGAAAATTTCCAGAAATGGAGGAAATAAAAAAAACTGAGTATCAGTGTATAAGACGCACCTGTATTTCACACCTATGACACTATGAAAGAGCAAAATACCGGAAAAGTATCAGTAAATAAATTACATCAGTATTGGCTCAACCTTAGTTAATACACACATAATCCCCCAACATAAAACGGCTTTTTCATCCAAAAAAAGAGGGTGTATACATGGATATATCTTGCTGGAATTAAAAAACTAGTGCATATCCTATATTTTGGTTGATTATCAGTTCAATAGGTCAAGCCTATTATACATTTTGACACACAATCTCACATTTGCTACCAAACAAACAACAATGCACATTAGAATACTGGAAATTTAGCAAAAGCACCAAATTCCAGACTTCAACTGTGGAAGCAACATGATAGTACTTTTAACATACACACTTACTATGTTTGTACACAACATATTAAAATAGACAACAATATTTATTGGGATAGAAACAACATCCTACAGAGGTAAGACTAGCTTGACAAATACAATTGACAATAAAAACACTTGAGGAAGACTAAAAAGTAATAACATTCATGTATACAAGTTGCTACATACAAAAATATACATAACTATACCAGTTTTCTTCATTACTATTAGCGACATTTTTACTACATTCTATATTTTGTTCTATACAAAGAATTTACTACAAACTTGGGCACCAAAATTGGAATTTTATGCAAAAATTGCTAAATGTCATTTCGTCAATATAAAATAGTATAAATAATTTATGAAAATAAGGTTACCCTGAGTGTTGCACTTAAGTTTAGCATTTACTTCTTGGAAATATTATTTCATGGCATTATGTTCAATTCTTTTTACAGTACAAAACTATTTATGCATATTTTATAGCATAAAATGGTCAGAAGATCTGAGTATTGCACAAAGGAGGTTAAGATTTACCGTCTCGGTAATTATTATTATTTATAAATGCTATTTTCATGAAGAAATACTCTTGACTGCATGTTCAAAGTCTTGGAAAACATTCCTGAAACATTTTTTTTAAGTGTTTCAAGTTTTCATTTACATTTTGATAATTTTTGAAATGCTTTGTTTGGACATTTGAAGTGTACAAAAGTACGAAGAGAGATAAAAGTACATCTCGTTTCAGTTTTTGTTTTATGGTGAAGAGTGGCACTTTAGCACCAGGTGTGCATGTATTTCAACATCGTTGAATGGGCACCGCTACAAAGAAACCAGACTATACAAGAGAGTATGAATTTTCCCCCATGTTGCAAATGGAAGTGGTTTTTCAAGTTGATTACTAAATTGGATGCAATTTTTGAAAAATATAATATATAAGAATTTTTAGATTCCCATTCATTTCTTATGGAGAGAAAACCACAACAACTTCAAGTCACCGCTAATCAAATGAGAGTTTTAGACTTTTTTCTATGACAAATCAAATCTTCTGTATGTTCTCTTTCTGTTCATGTGCTTTTCTACACCATTGGAAGTTTGGTATTCCCAAGAGAACAAGTAAAATAATGCTTCCACAAGCGTAATGCTACATTTTCTCCTCCTCCTACGACCATCCAGCGCAGAGCTCTCTCTTTCCCCAACTCATTGCGAGGCAAGGTTGGGGTGGGGGAGCAGTTTAGATTCCTCGCATCTGGCTGGACACAAACTGTTCCTCCTGCCCTTAAGCCCACTTGATGCACAGATATGCTAATTGAAACTGGACCTAGACTTTAAAGTGAGATCCGAACTGCTGTGCAAGGTGCCTTCATCAGATATCAAACCTGGGACCCCATGATTAGAAGGTGACGGCATCACCACTACGCCATTATAGAGGTCCAAAAGTTCAATTCGTAAAATGTGATAACTTGAACCCACCAGTTCAATTTTTACGCCGCATCAGTTTTATTGTTACTTTGTTGTTTTATATCATTTACACTTGGAATGATTGTAAGTAAATTAGAATTATTATGGAATAGGTACGACTAGTGAATTAGAATTATTATGGAATAGGTATGACTAGTCATCAGACTTTTCAAATTGATTCTTGCATTTCCTGAGTATCAGACACACGTGTAAACGAATTCGTTGATCTGCAGACTGCAGCTGGTAACTTTTAACTATGAAAAAATAGAAGATATTTGTTATTCTCTTGTAAATGCTCAATCATTCTACAAACACATAATTATTATGCTCAATCTGTAACAACCCACACCTGTTGTACCTACAATGAAAATTCTTTTATTAGTATTTTCGATCAATTGGGCAGAAAAGTACAAGAATATTTTGAACTGTAAAAAAAATTTCAAACATTTTTAAACATATAAATCAGTTCATGATACTCGTAATTAAATCAGTATAATGTCTTATTACTTTATTTATTAAAAATTTAATTTCTCAGCATGTACCAAAATTCAAGGACATCAATTGGAACATTAGTGTTGCATATTTTCTGTTATTTTTAAAATGAAATTACTGATTTGCATTCATGTAATTCCGCGGTTATCTCGTGAAGTTATCTTCCAAATAAATATATAATAAACCAGCATGTAATTAGAATTATTGAACTTATTAGTTACATCGTAGGAATAGCATAGTAAGCCCATTACTAACCACGATGTGTAAAGTACAGGTTTCTTTATAACTAGTAACAATTAAATTTGGCTGTTTTTGACCAACTTCCCCTATTCTAACTTTATTATCCAAGGAATATCCAACTCATTTTTTTTACAGGAACCCCTTACTGAGTGCTATTTATGTTGTAAATATCAAATTTTTATTATGTCCCCCCACCAGATATATTGGGATTCAAATCTTGGTAAACAAAATGAAAAATGCATTTGCAGAGAGCTATAATTTTTGTTGAAGTGCAAATATAAGTTTTGGCCCTAAATTTCAGCCATTTTCATGAAATGTTTATATAAAAAAACACAGGATATAAAATGTAGCTTGAAATTAACTGAAAACAATGATTTCTTACTCCAGCTTTGTATAATTTTTCTTAGCTGTTATAAAATTTATTGCAACTGTCTGCAAAGGCCAAAAGTGCATGAAGAAGACATGAAACAAAAGTGGTTGACTCGCCTGCTTCCCACCTCTTTGCTACGCAGAATGAACTTGTCCCGCTTCCGCGAAGGCTTCACCTCTGGCTTCACTCTTTGTCTTAGAAACAAACTGCAGAGCGGTGGTATAGAGATCTGTTTTACTACGCACGAAGTACCAAGAGATTTCCAGTGTCCCAACTCGGATTGTACTGTGACTGATTGTTAAAGGTTGTGCAAATATCGACATGGGTCATATGAAATGAGCAGCATCCAGCTATTTAGCAATCCTCTTGGAGTTAACATCGAAGAACAAGAAGCTTCTCTCCAAATTGAATTGTGTGATTTGCAAGGCGATGAGAGTTTTTCAAATACCTTTCAAAGGAACGCTTTCGAAACCTTCGTAGTTTTGGGCAAAGAATGACATCAATGTGCAGCAGCACATGCATGTGTGAAAGTGTTTTTTCTTCAATGAAGTTCATAAAGAACCGCTACGCAGATTCTTCACTGCTTCACCTTTTGAGACTTTCAAATACAGAAATTCAAGTGGACATTCCAACTTTAATAAAAGAAGCAGATCGGCCTCAATTTTCACATTGAACACTTAGTATGAAGGATTCTTATTTGTATGGTGTGTTTTTCATTTCTTTAAATTCATCCATAAGTATTGGGTTTTTGTGAAATAAATTGTAATTATACAATTTTGATTTGTGATTCCATTGTTTTTATTGCCTCATTTAAGAAATTTAGGTCATGCGAAAGTACTACATTTTCAGTTCAGTACTTACATTTTTGTAATTTTTAATCCCCCCCCCCCCCAAATGCGGCCCGTCAATCAAATGCTGGATATAATTTTGGCCCTCGGACCATTTGAAGTTGGAAACCACTGGTCTAGAAAATCCATGCATCTGGATATCAGAATATCTAATATTTGGATATTTGAAATTTTATCCGGATTTGGCCATTCCTAGTTTTAAGTCCACTTTATGTACACATAGGCTAATTAGAACTGGATCTAGAGTTTAAAGTCGGATCCAAACCGCTATGTGCCTCCACTGGGTATCGTACCTGGGACCCCTTGATTACAATTGTTACACAACATCATCGGGGAAACTAGTTAAAAAGAATTCATTGATTGATTTGCTTTATTTTACTTCGCCTTTTATGCCACTTTTGGCTAATTTGCGAAGATGGGGATGAGTGATGATATGATGAAATTGACGAATGGACACTCATAAACATTCATGCTCAACCCGGGAATCCTGGCGTCATAGCACGATATGCTAACCCCTCTGCCACGGGGGCCAGCAGGTAAAAAGGAGTTTCACCACTTGTCATATTGTAAGAATTAAGTGTGTTGTTCTCCCGTTACAGAAAATGCAGATGAAAAACTGTCAAGTAATCTGAAAAAATATTCAATATATGGCACAAGTTCCTACAGCATAACCAGAATAGAAGCCGTAATTTTACTATGCGCTGAGGAGCATCAATATGATACGCCAATCACTCTAACTGCCACGACTGAAATATCCACAGTAAGCAAAATTGTTTACCTAACAGTAATAAGCGTGACTATTTAACCACATTGTTGCAATACATGCATGTGACAAACTTCACTTACTATGCAACAATAATGTTCCATCGTAATCCTTGACCAACTCCATTCTACCCACTACTAATGCGATGTCGACTTGATTAGTAGCCAGTTAATGATCTCTATTAAAATATACATTTTATGAAATTTTCTTTAAATATATGTTATTTCTACTGTATAAATGTACCAATATGCCGCTGCTTTTGGTGCCCAAGTTCATCTAAAGAAAAAAAACAGTTTTTCTTCTCAAATTTTTGGTACTCAAAAAATATATTTTATAATTTAAACATTAGCAGGGATATTCCTGATAATTATTTTAAATTAGGTACATATTCCTCGATTATATTTACTAGCATGTCCCACACTGGAAACACTGATAGCGCTTCAGTCAAATTAGTGCCTGTTGTTCACAGGCTTACACTAAACTTTAAGTAAGATGTAAATCAAACATCTAACAATGGGACACCGAAAAAACAGCCTTACAGAAGTTTCTAACACAACCGACTGAAATAGTGTAAGATATACAGATATCACAGTAAAGCTAACTAAAAAAATTAGATTTTTATTACATCTGTGGTTCAATTTTGAACCTCCACCTTGAAAACAAAGAGAAATGCTGAACAAGTTGAACAATAAAATGACAAGCACAAAAAATTGTCACTAAATATTTTAACTTGCTTATGTAAGTAGACATAGATAAATTTATTCCTTACCTATCTATAGAATTATTTTTTCTAAATAATACAACTGCTCTAAGTAGCAGATTGCTAGGAATTGCAACGTAAAATAACACTACCACTAAAAATTGCAATAAAAATGCTTTGCGTACAAATGGATTCATTCACTCACAGTTCCACTTTAACAGTAACTCTTTCGATAGCAAATTGCCAATATATGCAAATCTTCTGTCAAAAAATATATTTATACCATGTAGTTCGTAGATATTGACAAAACAAGTTAAAGCTCAAAAACCTTTATATTAAAGACTTTGGATTTCTTCTTAAAGATTGAGCAAATAATAGAAATGACTGGTGTCCCTATCAATTCAAATTCTGAAATATAATGCGATTTAGTTAGTAATTCTGTTAGTATTCTTGTGGTAGACTAGACATATAAAAATATTCCTGAAAATTATTACACTTCTATATATGGTTCACCTGGTAATAAGAAATAATCAATAATAATTATTCTCATAATGTGATTGCCTTAATTAGCAAACAAAAACAAACAAAAAATAAAATGTATGCTTATATGCATAGCTGTATTATACCGTTTTAAACCATAAGGCTACAACATACTCCAGACAATTCTCTTTTGAAACCCGAAATTAGTAACAGTTTAAAAAATAAGAACTCGCAGACAAACGAACAACAGATCTTATGCAAAAAAAAGAAAAACAGAATGTATATTCCTTCCAAGTTTTCGTAATAAAAAAGAAAAAAAATTGCACATGCTATCCAGTAATAAACAGTGCACATAGACACACTTAGCATTATAACATTAAACAACAAATGAGGAAAGCTCTATTCTGACAAGAAAAAGGTCCAACGATACATTAACAAAAGTAAATACTGACCAGAGCTACTTATACTGGTGTTCATATAAGCATCACAGACACATTAGTTGATTTTATTAATCCCCTCCCCTCCTAACTACTCTTTCTAACATTCTTTGCAATTTTTTTCCTACTTTTATCCTTTCTATTGATGCTAGGACATTTTGCTTTATGAACTGATTGTAGTGAGCAAACCATTAAGCGACGTGCCATGATATTCTTCTGCATAAATCCCCTATCGTAATGATTACATGGCACGAAATTATGGAGGACACACAAAAATTTGCCAAGCATACATTTGATTCTGCATACAAGATTTCTTTCTCGACACCTACAGAAATGATATACCTTCTTTTTTTCTTTTGCAGGCAAGTACATATTTACGACAGGACCACTTCCTACACATTCTGGAATACACAGTCTTTGGAATTCTTATTGGCAGTGCTTCAGTTCTCTCCTCCAGATCAACTTGACAGCTTGGGTTTCAGGATAAAGACTTTGATTGCACCATGCACCATCAGGATGAACCAGTATACTTGCGGGAGCATCATGACCATGATTCCAGTTTTGCATGAAGTGGGTAACGACCATACAGCCTGCATAAAAGTAATGTACACAAAAAAATAAATTTTATAGGGTCACATCAACACAGGGTAGGTCAAAATGATGTTCCTGGATTCAATATTTTTTCATTCATATTCGAGGTAAACGCAATTAATACTTGTCCAGTGTTTGTTACATGCATAACATGGCACATGAAGGGAATCAAATTCCTCCCAAACACACTTATATCTTGGACAAAAATTCATGTGATGGTAGTTACACTTGCAAAGACAGCATCTGATGTTCTTGTGCATATCACATATCCAACATGCTATAAGAGAATCTGAGAGAAATTTGATTCCCTGCTTATGTAGTGTTAGGGTAAAAACACAGTGCGGCACAAGGACCCTTGCTCATCGAATGGAGCCCGGTCAAGCCATAAAAATGTCAGGAAATAATGAATGATGTCGGACAGGCACCTAGAACAAGCCTCTCCCACTCGAACTGGTACCCATTCTTTCTGTTGAGCGGGAAAAGAGGAGGGTGTCTTCCACAAAGGGGAGAAGTAACCTTGAGTGGACCAATCGCAGAACCTTCCACTTGAAACAAGGGACCCAAGATCAAACCGTGTTTCATCCTGGGAACATCTTGCGATGAGCGGGGCCCCACCATGTTTTCCCCCATTTGACTCCATGGTTTTGAATTACCGGAAACTTGTCCCTGCGAGTTTCTGGCGATGAGCAATGAGGGATGTGCTTCACTGTGATTTTACCCTTACGCATACAACATTTTTATTCTAGATTTATTGTTGATTTGTTTTATTTTACTTTGATTTTCTGTTACTTTTGGCTAATTGCGAAGATGAGGATGAGTGATGATATGATGTTCACAAAGAACACCCATGCCCAGGGTGGGATTCGAACCAGGGACCCCTGGCATCGTAGCATGGTGTGCTAACCACTCAACATTTCTAGAGTTTGAAATTTTATAACTTTTGTACAAGGGATGTAACTTGGTAATTTTGCAAGAAGAAACTTGTCAAGTTTTTCTTTCCACAAGTACTAACTATTTTTACCTATGCTGCATAAGAGTCATTCCATGCCAAATCAACACAGATATGTGCAATTTCCAACCTGACATCTCCGATTTTCATGAAATTTGGAGAGTTGAAACTATGCATGGAACTTAGCAACTATGAAAATTTTGAGTCTCGTGCGTCTTGTAATTTTAAAATTATTCAAGGTCAAAGTTCGCATAAATTGCCCTTTTTGAGCCTGCTTAGCTGTACTAAATGTGTTGTAACTCCGCCCCTATTTCCCCTAGGAAGCTCAAATAAACCTTATTGTACAGGGAATTGAACAAGTGATATATAACAAGCCTACAGTTGGATAAAAATATAATTTTCTCACATGACCTTGACCTTTGACCTTGAATATCTCAAACCATGTCATCATCAAAAATCGTGAAAAAAAAAATATTTGGTCCCTCATGACCTACTCTAAAATATATCGAAAAATCATTCTGGGACTGCAATGGGATCAGAAGATACAAAATAATATGTGTAACTATGTGACTGATAAAAGCCTCATTACATGAACTATGAAGAGTCAAAAGTCCCTTAACACCCCTACAAAATGTAAAGGAGTTATCCTTTACATGAAAGAAATATGAAAGAAACTCCACACCCCTATATGCCTTCATGGCGTGGTGCAAAGCACCCTCTGCTCATATAGGCCAACCTGCCTTTACACACAATCTAAAGCAGGATCTGAATCACTGAATATGTGCTTTAACAGCAGAATCTCTTGATTACAAAGTGATAGTTTGGTTTGAGTTGGTGTTTTAAGTCCACTTTATGCACAGTAAGGCTAATCGGGACTGGACCTACAGTTTAAAGTGGGATCCGAACCTCTTGTGCCTCCACCGGGTATCGAACCCGGGACTCCTTGATTACAAGGCAATGACGCTACCACTGCGCCATGGGGGAGGCCCACAAAGTGATAGTGTTAGCCACTTCAGTCACTACATGTGTAGTTTTTACTAACATTGTTATTGCAATAAAAATAATAAATTAATTTTGTGGAAAAAAAAAAGACTGAAAAATTGGAATAGTAAGGATATTTTTCTCTGCATACATTATCCACTGCCTACTTTTCTTATCAGGTCATTCAATCTCAAATGAGGCAGGGGGCTCCTGCTTGACCATAACAAATTTCTTTTGAACAAATATACAGGGTGTCCAGCTTAGAGCTATAAAAAAAAGAAACTGTACCAAAATCTGTTTGACCAAGAATTTATTGGGAATGAAGGTGTATCCTGATGCACAATACCTTGCCATTACACATCACAAAATGAGAGACTGGATCCGTCACCGTTACTAACAACGTCAATACACTTCTATACGGGCACCCTTAGTAGCACGACATATATCCAACCTGTACTCCCGTGGAGTCCACTCTGCCATGTTTGTTTACCATGCACATACGCGCGACAGTTTCGTGTTTTTCGTAAATGGCAACAGATGGCAGTACCATACATACACAGGTTTTGACTGTGGCACGTATTCCTAACTGTAGTGCATGTATCTTTTATTATAGCTATAAGCCGGGCACGCTGTATAAAATAGTGTGTTCAGGCATACATTAAAATCTGAAACATATTTTTCCCCTGTATTTTGTGACGACAAAGTTAGTGCCCTGGAAAGATGAGAGAGAAAAAACACGCTTTCTTAAAGTCATATGAACGTGTGTGTGTTTTATATGCGAATATATATGTATAGGTCTGTGTATATCTCGATGTATACATGGTGGAGTGGTTAGCACATCGTTCTACGACACCAGAGGTCCCACGTTCGAATGCCAGCCTGGGCATGGATGTTTGTGAATGTCCATCAATTTCATCATGTCATAACTCATCTCAATCTTCGCATATCAGCCAAAAGTGGCACAAAAAGCAAAGTAAAATAAAGCAAATCAATCAATATCTATGTATACTTATGCTAATGTTATTTTATTATATTTGAATTATGTACTGCATAATATTGTGTATATTTTATGCAATTATCAGTGAAGTTCTTTTTCTCAATTCCTTCTTCTAATAGGGCCTCCCCGATGGCGCAGTGGTTGCGTTACCACCTTGTAATCAAGGGGTCCCGGGTTCGATACCCGGTGGAGGCACAAGTGGTTCGGATCCCACTTTAAACTGTAGGTCCAGTCCCGATTAGCCTTACTGTGCATAAAGTGGACTTAAAACACCAACTCAACAACAACTCCTTCTTCTAATGTATTGTACTGTTGTAATTAGTATTTATGGATTTTCATTATTCTATGTATGCCTAAACAAATAAATATATGAAAAACAAACATGCTTTTCTCAAAGTTATGTCCTGCAGAAATGAAAAGTGATACACTCCCAGTTCTTTGTACTTAAATTCTACTTTATGTTAATACCATGAAATATGATATATTTTAGGAACTTTGAACACACAGAGGCCAAATCTATGGTTTCTGCCATTCCCTTGTTCAAGATATCGGAGAAGGTGTTGCTTGTATTTTCCTTATTTTACGTTATATTTCTGCCTTTTTAGTGACTTTAGTGATGAATAATGCTTGTATGAAAGAACAATCACAATCACGAACAGGTCAGCACCTGAACCATGAACTTGGATTGGTCAGATCAGATAGTGTAGCAGTCAACAGTCTAAATATGGTGAAAAATTACACTGGTTCGCTACCAGCATGAGACCTACATATCCTACAATTCAAGATTAAAACATAAAAGTTCAAGATAATGTACATATAGAATGAATAATGAAAAAGATTACTTCCTCTTATTACAATGCATAATGAACATTAAGCAAGGAATAAGGAACTTACCCTCCAAAATGGCTTTCCAATGAAACGACTGAACATGTAGCACACAGCTGGAAACATTGCAACACGGCATACGAAAAACGTGACTAGCATGACAACACCATTGACAACATACAGTGTAGATGACTTCATCTGTGAGGATAAAACGAAAATATTAACAAGAAATCCAAAATGACACACACAATAACCTGTATTAAAAAACATATATATTACAGATGGATCTTTCCTGATAGCTACACAACCAGTGATTTCACAGACTTCCCACAAAGCAAAGCATACTGGTTAAATCTATGTAATCAACGGGTTGCTGCATCAATACCTGTGGGGCAAAAGTCAATAATTCAGATCAATTGAATTAGTTTTTAAATTTCCTAACAAATAAATACTATTTCGATTTTAGGAATGTGAATTGCTTTTGGTTTATTACAATATAGTCATTTCTTGTATGTTACAACCACAAGTAGGCACTGCACAGCATATTACGGCTTACGATGCCACGAAACTATTGCAAATATCTAGACAACAAAAGCAAACCATATGAAGATTAAGGTGAATGTTCCGGAACAAATCCTAAGCTGATGTCTTTTTCAGATTTTCGAATACCATAGCAGTTTTGCAAAAGGAGAGGTGCATCAAAGGTGCCAAAGGTCCAAACAAACTGACCTATGCCAAGATTAAGAATATTCAGAAGTAAATGCCAATAACTGCTTGTTTCATTGTGTTACAGTCTTAGTTCTTGTATAGATCCACCACCAAGTTTGAAATCCTCGCATGGAGCAGCGTCAGTATTTTTAAGTCATGGGGGAGACTGTAGTGCACAAATCTTGGTGCTACTATATGTGAGAACCTTAAAAAAAAAGTCATTATTTCTCTGTCTGGTCAGATCCAGAAATGGAAATTATGTTTTTTACACGTACATTGAGTGTACTAATTTTCAACACACAGTTGGCTAATGCTTACATCAAGACAAAGCCAGCACAAGGACTAAAATATAATTCCATGTTTGCTATAAATGTATGGTCTGTCGTCAAAAGATTTTAACTGACACTAAATGTAAAGATAACTTTCAAACATTCAATTGTCTTTCTGTTTTCAATCCCTAAATCACAGAATCCATTGCATGCCTAAATAACTAAAAATGTCAGAATTAAAGCACAAGATTTACTCTTAAAATAATAATTGCAAAGTACATGCTGAAGGATTTGGCAATATATCCTTCCCCTCCCCCCCCCCTCTCTCTCTCTCTCTCTCTCTCTCTCTCTGTGTGTATGTTCAGATGTTTGCGACACTTAGAAATGTGAATTGTTTCCAACACTCATTCAATTTTTTTTTTACTATTGTCCCCTATACGCCTTCATGGCGTGGTGCTATGCACAGGGGAGCACTTTACTTTTTTTTTTGTCACTGTTTATGGCCCTCAGCTATTGCAAAAGCTCAGTAAAAAATATAAATACATGCATGTACAGTTCTGGGTTGTAGTGAATCCATTGACTTTCTATTGTCCTTAAAAGTCCCATCAAGATTATGTGACTGACTGTATACAGGTCAAATTTACATCAGGTATCAACTGTTATTTACAAAATGACCTCAAAGGTGCAGCACTGATCAAGTGAGCTTCACAACACCATTTTTGTTATTTTTAAAGATGGTGCCTCCTTCACACACTTTCACCAGTGAAGAGCAGTGGTTTCTTGCCCTCTGTCAGTCTAAAACTTACAAATTTTCTGGCAAATTAAAACTCAATACCTCTATAGATCATTACCGCCCTAGCAAGTTTACGAATGGAAGGAGAAGTATGACAATGGCTTCAGTTCGTAGGCAGATGGGTGGAAAGATCTTCGTAGTGAGTCATAAGTGACTGCACGTGGATCCCAAAGAATCTTCTTCCCGAGATACTTGAAAATATATGTGGATATGGATCAGCAATGGAGTAAAATGCATCAAACTTGTGCAACGAATGTCCCTCGTATGACATGCATTTCCAATTCAACTATTTTTTCTTTTATATCTGTATATTTGCTCTTTGCTTGTATGTTCAACTAATGACTGTGATTGTACACATGCAACAACATATTTATGCATTATCAAGGGTTTGTTTTTGTTTCACTTTATTTGGAGGCAGAGTGTACTTTTGTTACCTAGTATAGTAACAATTTTTATTACAAAAAATTACACATAAACATCTGATGGTATTTAAAATACATTTGTGTACATTACCACTATGAATGTACATAATACGTACGGAGCAGAGACTTGGACAATGACAGAGACACAAAAGAAAGATGCAGGCAGTGGAGATGAAGATTTTAAGGAGTGTATTGGGGAAGACTAGAAGGGATAGAATAAGGAATACGGAGATCCGACAGACAGTGGGTGTGGTGAAGCTTCAGGACAGGATAGATCAGGCACAGATGAGATGGTTCGGACACATGAAGAGGATGGATGCAGAAAGACTACCAGTAAGAGTTACAATGCACAAAGAGTGGGAATAAGGCCAAAGGGGAGACCAAGATGTCGGTGGAAAGAGCAGATAGTGGAGAGTGTTAGGAGAAGAGGACAAGATTGGAACACCATAGGGAGAGAGGAATGGTGGATGACCAGAAGAAAATGGAAAGGCTAGACTTCTATGCCGACCCAGCCAGAGCCAGGGAATGGCGAATGTTGATGATGATGATGACCACTACGAGGGAATGGTGGTGCGAGGACAGTGAACTGCTTGGAGTTAATTAATCATAAGTCTGTACAGCATCCAGTGGCATGCCCACGATTTTTGAAAGGGAGGGATTATGTATACTTTTTCTTGGTAGTCAGTCCTCATTTTGTCATATTTTCCTACTCTTGACTTTCTATTTTTAGGAATACTGGACCGGGGGGGGTTATAACCCCCACCAACCCCCCTTGGGCACGTCACTGTTGTTGTAGTGGAAGTGTGTATTACAACAAAGTCAGTTACAGATGTACAATGGAAATTTCAGAGACCACCTCACCTGGTTTACTGTAGGTTAGAAGGTGGTATAAAGAAGAGTCAATGTAAGAAGCGAAGTGACTTCAGCTGTTTAAGGTACGTGAAAGATGTCCAGGTAACATCCAGGAATTGACGTCGAGCATTACAATGGCCAAAGAGAACATTCAAAGAGGTAAATGTGTTTTCTTCCAGCTATAAAAGAACAGTGTTTGGAATCGCCCTGATAGCATAGTGGTAACATCATCGCCTTGTAATCAAAGAGTCCCATATTCGATACCCAATGGAGGCACACAGTGGTTCGGACCTATCAGTGCATAAAGTGGACTTAAAAACATCACAAATACATGTACTTAAACTCCACGTTATGTATCTTTCAGCATGAATAAAATATTTTACACAATGCTTTAACATTATTTTATGTCAGGTGTTTGTGTCACACCCTGTATAGACTTGAGACACTCAAGGAAGTTCATTGTATGGCACAGGAGTATCTTTCCTCTCCCAAATCTGTCACTGAACCCAGGTTATACCCAAGTGGAAATGGGGCTCAATGTCATAGATCCTCTAAGTAAGGATACTATCATTAATTTTACTAGAATAGATCGCAACAATACAAATACAAACTGACTATTATATAATTGAAACAAAGAGCAAAAACAAAAATATCAGAGATTTATATAAAGGTGTAAATGAATTTAGAAAGGTGTGGCAACCTAAAGTAAACTTGATAAAAGATAAAGACGGTGATTTTCTACCTGACCTAAGTGATATTCTACAACCTTAGTGACAATGAAGTTCGACCAGTCACAAATATAGGAGTGCGTTGTGAAAGAAGGAGAACACATGCATATGCTGAACATATTTTATTCAGCAGGCTACATGGAACAAAGGAAAACATAAATTTCCTCTGCAACGCAGCAATGTATGATGTCCATACAAAATAAAACATTTTCGTCCATCTACACGTGACATTGAAGTTCGACCACTGTTAGAGGGGATCCTGTTTACCATGGTGTGACGCCGCCCTGTCGGGGAATAACTGTGGCAATGCGTTGGGGCATGCTGCGAATGAGTCATTCAAGGTATTCCACATCGATGCGGTGCCATTCCTCCTGCAGGCAGGCGATAAGAGCAGCCACTGTCGTGGGTCCCCTCTGTTGCACACGTCGCTTAAGAACACGCCACACATTCTCAATGGGCGAGAGGTCGGGACTCGATGGTGGCCATGGCAGAGTTCGCACGTGATGGCGAGTCAACCATTCTCTTGTCAGCCGCGCTGTATGAGGCCTGGCATTGTCGTGTTGAAAGATGAGACGCCGCCTGTGGAACAGGTGCCTTCGCACTGTGGGAAGATGCCGCTCCAGTATGCGTGTATAGGCGTGTGCATTCACAATGCCCTCACAGACGTGTAGTGGGCCAACCCCAGATGCCGTCATGCATCCCCATACCATCACTGACACAGGTTTCTGTACCCGACGTGCATAACATTTTGCTTCATTCTGTTCCTCCTTCCAACAAATGACTGTTTTCCGTATTTTCCCGTACACAACATTGAAAATGGATTCGTCCATCCACAAAACCCTGTTCCACTGCCGAAATGTCCATCCCCGGTACATTCGTGCCCACCGTAATCGATTGCCTTTGTTCAACATGGAAAGGAAGGGTTTACGTTTCGCCTTGTACACTCGGTAACCGCATCGCTGTAGGTAACGGCGAATGGTTCTGGTTGACACTTCAATGTGAAAGCGTTCTCGAGTCCACAGTCGTAATTCGGCCACAGAAACATGATTGTTGGTCTGGATATAGCGCCTAAATATCCGTAGGTCACGCACGCTCAGCAGGCGTTTTCGACCGGGGGCCTTACCTGGCTCTGTAGTACCCGTATTTTGGTGGTGTTTGATGATGCAGTGGACGGTTGACTTGGGTAAGTTCAGTTGGCGCCCTATTTCGCGTTCATTGAGTCCATCCCGTTGCAACTCCACCACTCTTCTCCTCATGGTGTTGTCGATAGGTTTGCCCCTGGCCATGGTGATGATGCACTGTGGTTCCTCGGTGCACAGCACACGCTTATATACGGCGGACTCCCTTATCGTGTCCATGACGTCATGCTTCCGTCGAATGCGCCACTATCTGGAATTTTCCGTATGGGTCTGGTGCCTGGTCGAAGTTCAATGTCACGCGTATAGTTCCCCGTTTTCGTTCTTTACGTGACCTTGGGTGCAACATGCTGGGATCACGATTCGTGCCTGCTCACACGCCTCCTCTTACACACATGCGTCACTTCTGCGGGTCACCCATTCCACCGCCTATGCCTCTGTGCATTTAATCACGTATTTCTTTCTGGTCGAACTTCATTGTCATTAAGATTGTAAATAGATGGAAGAACTACTTTAATGATCTTTTAAATGTTCATGTAGGAAATAAATCAGAAGTAAATGAAGTACACACAGCAGAACCTTTAGTTCCAGAACCTAACTTGACTGAAGTTAAAGATGCTATTAAAAGGCTAAAGAATAACAAAGCACCTGGCATTGATTTAATACCAGCTGAGTTAATTAAATATGGTGGAAATTCGTTAATATGTCACATTCATAAATTAATTTGTTTAATATGGAATTAAGAAGAAATCCCTCAACAGCTGAAAGAATCCATAATTGGAATTTCTCTACTCTCAACAACATATAAAATATTATCTAACATTCTTTTAACAAGACTAACCCCATATGCTAATGAAATTAAAGGTGATTATCAATGTGGATATAAACGTAACAGATCAAATTTTTCACATTAGACAGACACTTAAAAAAAAATTGGGAATATAATCAAAATATCCATCAGCTATTCATTGATTTCAAAAAAGGATATGATTCGGTCAAAAAAGATAAATTATGTAATATATTAGTCGAGTTTGGAATACCTAAGAAGCTTGTTGGTATGATAAAAGTATGCACCAGAAAGTAAAATTCGTGTGGGTATTAATGTGTCTGACAAATTTACATTTCATGATGGGTTAAAACAAGGAGATGCATTATCTCCATTGCTCTTTAATTTTGCCTTAGAATATGTTGTTAGGAAGGTAAAAGAAACTAACGAAGGACTAAAATTAAACAGTGTGACTCAGTTGTTAGCATATGCAGATGATGTATTCTTATTAGGGGATGATATAAATACAATTAAGAATAATACTAAAATATTTTTCAAAACTGCTAAAGAGATAGGTTTGGAAATTAACAAAGAGAAAACTAAATATATGCTTACAGGCCGAAACCAAGTGTTAGGTAATAATCAAAATCTAATTATTGATAACAACTCGTTTGAACCAGTTTCCAAATTCAAATAATTAGGAGTAATATTAACAAATGAAAATTATATTAAAGAGGAAATAAAAAGTAGGCTTAATTCAGGAAATGCATGTTACTTCTCTCTTCATAAACTTTTGTCTTCTCATTTAATATCTAAGAAACTAAAAGTTAAAATATACAAAACAGTAATTTTGCCTGTAGTATTATATGGGTGTGAAACTTGGTCCCTTACATTGAAAGAGGAACATAAATTGATAGTATTTGAAAATAAGATCCTTAGGAAAATATTTGGACCTAAAAGGGATGAGGAGACAGGTGAGTGGAGAAGGTTACATAATTTAGAATTACATAATTTGTATTCATGTCCAGACATTATTAGAACAATTACATCTAGAAGACTTAGGTGGGCATTCTGAAGCTCGTGCCCAGATACGACAAATGTTTAAATGTAGGAGGTGATTATGTAGTGAAGTGAAGGAAGCTTCAGGTATATAACAGAATTGTTTTTTCCAATAAATATTGTGTTTTTCATTTTGTATAACCAGTCTTTATTTTCTGGATGACCCTCGTATATTAACAATATAGAGAGTTTGTGTGATTCCAGTGTACCCAAAAATTTATCTAATTTAACTTCAAGATATCTTATTTTGCAATAATCTTCCATCTGTCAGATAGCTTGTTCTGCAAAAGACACTAACAAATTAACGGATTGAGAAAATTCTGTTTTATTTTCCATGCAGCTTTCTTTTTCTTCCCCAATAACAAAAAATAAAAACTAAACTGTGAAAAACTTGCCTCAGAGCATTTATAAATATGTATAACTTGGATGGGATTTGGATTAATGAAAGTTGCAATTTTTCACGTCTACGGAGAAAAAATTGGAACAGAGAAAACATGTGCTTGTACCTCTTTTCCATGTTTACCAAAATTCATGCATAATTTCTGAATAGCAACCCTGGTATTGTGCAGCAAATTATACATACGTAATTTATTTTTCATACCAGACAGCAACTTTTGCTTACAGCACAATAATTTGTGGATAATTATGAAAATAATGTAAAGAAATGAAAATTTGGTTAGAAAATTAATATTTCTTACGATTCTTGTGAAAGATTGTACCATTTTAAGTTTTTAGGAACGTACTTCTGGATTTTTTTTAGAACATATTTTAGGAACCTAAAAATCCAAGGTCTATTAATAACATATGATGTTTGACAATTAAGTTTGCGAAATCGCCATCATTAGCACTGAGGGCAGCACTTTACAAGCAGGTCTAAGATTTAGTAACCTTGGTACTTCAGTGTCTCACAGCAGCGTTAATGAACAAACATAAAATTTCTGGGCAAGAGTGCGAGTGAAATACAGGAAATGTTAGTGCAGGTGTACGGCGAGAATGCCATGAAGAAAACAGCGGTGTACAAATGGATTAAATGGTTTTCTGAGGGGGGAGAACAAGTGACTGATGAAGAAAGGGTAGGGTGGCCAGTAACGAGCCAAATGGACAAAAACATTGCCAAAATTCGTCAAATTGTGCATGCAAATCGGCGACTGGCACCGAGTTCCATAGCAGACCAAGTGAACATTGATAGGGAAACTGTGCGGAAAAGTTTAACTGAAGACGTGAAAAAGTGCGATGCAAACGACCGGAACTTTTCGCCAACAACTCATGGCTCGTGCATCATGACAATGCACCTACGCACACGGGAGTTTTTGGCCAGGAAACAAAGAACTTTGGTAGACCATCCCCATAGTCACCTGACCTTGCCCCCAATGACTTCTTATTTTACCCGAAAATCAACCACGTTTCTAAAAGAAGACATTTTGATGACATTGAGGACATTAAGGCTAATACGACGGCAGCTCTGAAGGTCATTACAGAAACAAGAGTTCCAAAATTGCTTCGGAGGGTGGAGTAGGCACTAGCATTGGTGCATAGCTTCCCAAGGGTAGTACTTTGAAGGTGACAACAGCGCTATTCAGGAATAAGGTATGTAGCGTATTCAGTCCCGTAGCCAGCCAGGGGTCAGGGGAGGGTCCCTGGCAGGGTCACCAGCCCCCTTGACTATTTTGTATTCTAATTTGTTTGACGTGAAGAGAGAAAATGTAGACAGAATATATTATTTTGTTCACAACTTCATTCGTTCATCTTGTTTATGAGTAGAAGTCTAAGTTTCTCTAGGCTTTAGAAAGTTCTTTCATAGGGAGCCTTCTTATCTGTACCTTCCCAACCCCTGTTCAGCCTTTCGTTTGACAGAAATCTGTGACTTTGGCGTCATCATCCACATTCCTTCCGCATCTGCATCAAATGTCAACAGATCCCAAGTTTTGGGAACAAAGGGGAGTTTTATTGCTTCGGCCAAGGGGTGGAATGTACGGTAGGCACTATGATTAAAGTGAATATTGTACATTTTAACATGTATGATATAAATATTGCATCATCAAAAATAGTATGGAGTGTATTAAGGGATGGTAGAGTTATTAGCACTTCAAGAAATGTTTTAGAAGATTCACGATTAAAATTATCCGACATACCATCTGGTGAGATTTTCAGGAACCACTCCATGTAGGACACTTCGCTGTGTTGAAGCCGTTCAAAGCATGGGGAACATGCGAAAGAGTAATGTCTACTGTTCAGTTTTTGCTCTAAATCGTTTTGTGGGTCAGGACAAGCGAAAAGCTTACATGTGTTTTCCACCCTGTGGAATCAACAAAATGAAATTTGTGAATAAATCAGGGAAAACAGAACTGATTGACAAGATTGGCATAACTGAGATGCGGCAAGGAAATTACGAAGAATACACGAGTCTGTTCACTTTATTTTCTGAAAGATGATTTTATTACCATGAATGTAAGTTTTAAATTGTTCTTTATGAATATATCATTTGTTTTTTTCGAAAACAATGTATTATGTATGTAATTTGGAACAGGCGCAAGTCGATTAAGTGCATAGATGAAAATGGTTTGAGAATTAATTAATGTCTGTAATCAAAAAGATAAGTCAGAAAAAGGAAATTGACATGCTAATGTTGCTGTTTCATTCAGTAAGTCAATTTTCAGTGAAGACTGAAGATAGCCTCAATAAAATAGTTGTTATTATTATTATCCTGTGTTGTTATTAAACCAGCCTGCCTCTTTGGGGAAAGATACAGGTGGATTGCTTTATTTTCAAATCATTTCTGAGTGCCCCAGTTACAACCGAGGTGCAGATGAAACAGCACTGCTTTGAAGAACCAGTGCGTTATACATAGTTTCGTCTCGTTTTCCGTGTTATTTTTGCCTATCATAATTAAATGCTTTGCTCTCAGCACAGCTTCACCTTCGTTATAGTTCCTGGAATTCACACCGCATTCGCAATATTTAAAAATATCGCGTAACTTAAACGTTTCTTCCATACCAGCAATGACAACACGCTGCTATTATGTACTACTACTGAATGTAAACAAAGATTTATCCTACATAGAGCAGCCATATTGGAAGCGACACTAGAGCTCAGGTGGTAATTTTAATCGCGAATAGAAAAACAACTGTAGTATTTGTATGATATTTCTAAATTTTATATTTTAAATTAACTTAATGATCTCCAACACACATAATTTACCTTCATTTAATACTGTTAAACTTTTGAAAAATGGACTTGGTTTACAAAGCCCCCTGATAACCCATGAGCCCGCCCTGGAGATCAGTTCTAGCTACGGGCCTGAGTGTATTTTCAAGGATAAGTTCGCAAACTTAATTGTCAGACCTCGTATTGTAGTGTTTCACAGTTTTTATTAACAATTTTACTTGTGCTGATAATATTAAGTGGCTTAATATTATATATGTAGAGAACTATAAGGCTACACTATAAAATTTCATCTGGCAAATGCAAAATTATACTTACTCTTAGTTTACTCAGAATACCACGGAGTGACACAAAAGGAGTACTGAATTCCATTAAATAAATAAATCCAAACACACAGTCACCAAGGGCTCCTCGAAAGTACTGGAATGGAGAAAACAGTTTGAAGTACTTACAAGTTTCATAATCATATTCCATATTAGATGATTTAAAAATTGAATACGCTTCAACTCACAAATAACTGGATCATTCTTAATCTCAATGTACATAATGTCTGACTTGTTGATTCTAGCTATCTGATATGACATCTGGTGAAAGATTTTGAAACTGCATGTGGACAAATAAATAAATAAAGTACATTATGATGTGCAACGTTACACTTCACAATAAATGTTTCCCAATTTCAGTCCACTGAGGTGATCTGTTTTGATTGCAATGTTTCAAGCTCTGTAACACACAAAACTCCATACAATATACCCGTGTCAAGCCCAAAAGTTATTTCCAAAGCAGTTTCACGCAATATAGTTTGCAGGCTTTCAACACAGTATCCATCACCAGGAGCAGCAATCATTTATCTTGGGGACAAAATATTTCACATTCCACCTGCTAGAGATTTCTATTTGTTTAATATGTATGTCATCGAATATTTGCAGTTACAACATGGGGTACGTACGAACAACAACACTATTTTACAAAGCAAATACATATGCACTTATTGTGACTGAATTTTCCTCTCTGCTCACATTTGAATTTTGAATTGGATTTTAAAATTTTGGGTGCGTCAGTACTTAGGCTATTTTGAACCCGTCACATTATACAGGGTCCAGCCCCTTACCGTTACAAATAACAACTCTAACGTTGCATAACTAAAATCTTAAAATAGGTAAAGTGTTCCCCTATACGCCTTCATGGCGTGGTGCTAAGCACAGGGGAACACTTTACCTTTTTTATTCTGACTTCCGTTAAAAGCTGAGGCTGCAAAGGGGCACTCAGCACACATAAGGACAAAAAACAGAACACACAGAATTATACTGGCCATACGGCCAATCGCCAGATCCTCGTTTCTCTGCAAAATGCAGTCCAGGGTGTACTATGTAGAAGGGAGGTTGACAATTGGGCATACTATGTGGAAGGTCACCCCTTACACCCCTCTGCTCACATTTGTAAGTACACTGGATCCTCGATTTTACGTTGGGCAAGGGACCAAGGTGAAAGAATGTAAAATGCAGGAAAATTTTATAGCATTTTACCTATTGGCAAATGAAGATTGACAGTATTCATTCATTCATTGTTTTCTGCCTAATTGGCAGGTTTTTCACCGCAATCTCCAGTTTTCCCTATTCTCTGCCTTACGCTTCGTAATAGCATACGACCCAGTTAATTTAATATCATCCATAAGCTCTTTCTTCCACGGACTTTTCCTCCTTCAACCATTCCCTCCAAGGCATCCCTTAGCAAGCAGTTCCTTCTTAGACAGTGTCCTAACCAGTTTCTTTTCCTCTTCTTGATGGTCTCCAGTATGGATATTTTTTCACCAACTCTTTTCAGTACGGCTTCATTTCTTACCTTGTCAGTCCATTTTACACGCTCCATTTTTTGCCATGTCCACATTTCAAAAGCTTCGAGTCGTTTCTCTTCATTTCTTCTCAACGTCCAGGTTTCTGCACCATATAGTGCTACACTCCACACAAAACATTTCACCAATCTCTTCCTTAGACCTATGTCCATGGGTCCACAAAAAACATTTTTTCTTCTATTGAAAGCTTCTTTTGCTATTGCGATTCTCATTTTCACTTCTTGTTTGCAGCTCATGTCACTGCTTATAGTGCATCCGAGGTATTTGAAGCTATCCACTTGCTGGATTCTTTCACTGTTTGCTCTCACATTAATATTCCTTGGTTTCCGTCCTATAACCATTGCCTTTGTCTTCTTTACATTTATCTTCATCCCATACTGCTCACAGCTATTGTCTAACTCTTCTAACATACTATTTATGGTTATTTCATCCTCAGCAAATCTTATGCAGGTTATTCTTCTTCCTCCCAATTTGACACCTCCTGTGCCCTGGAAACAATTTTTCACTATATCTTCTAAATAGATGTTAAACAAAGTAGGCGATAGGCAGCATCCTTGTCGTACTCCTCTTCCAATTTCACAGCCTTCTGTCATTTACTCTCCTGTTCTCACTTTAACTCGTTGATTCATGTATAAGTTGCTTAGAAGTCTTCTATCTTTCCAATCTACACTAATTTTCTTCAGAATTTCTGAAAGTTTAACCCAATTCACTCTATCAAAGGCTTTCTCCAGGTCTACAAATACTACAAACACCTCCTTTCCTTTCTCTAAATATCTTTCCCCAATGGTCCTCAGTAAACCAATTGCATCCCTTGTACCTCTTCCTTTCCTGAAACCAAACTGTTCTTCCTCTAACTCGCCACTGATCTTCGAGTATAGGCGTCTGTTCAGAATTCTTAGAAGAATTTTTGCCGAGTGAGATATCAAGCTGATTGTCCTGTACTCAGAACATTTTCTGGCATTGCTTTTCTTCTGCAGAGGTACCAAAACAGTCTCCGTGAAATCTTGTGGCCAATCCCCTTTCTCATAGATTTCATTGCATAAGTGTAGTATTTCTCTCTTCCATCTCCCAGGCATTTGATAAGTTCAACAGGAATTTCATCAGTGCCCGTTGCTTTCCCATTCCTCATTTCCTTGAGTGCTTGCTCAAATTCTTCATTCAGGATATAGTATCCTTTCTCATCATCAGGCACGTCGTCTTCATTTTCTACATTCAGACTATCTGGGCGAATCTCCTTCTGGTAGAGCTCTTCAACATACGTTTCCCACACATTCGATATTCCTTTTTTGTCTGTGATTTCACATCCTCCCTCGTCTTCTATCATCCACATTGTTTTCCATTTCTTCTTTTGGAAGCCCAAGCAGTTTACTTCACGATACATCAAGTCATACCTTCCTCTTTTTTCCAGTTCTTCACATTTTTGTTTCATCCATTGTTCTTTTGCCCTGTCAGGTTCTCTTCTTAGCTGGTTATTCAGTATTCTGTAATTATTTCTTCCCTCTTCTGTATTTACATTCTTCCATTTTCTCCGTTCCTCCATTTTTTCCAGCATAATTTCGGTAATCCATGGTTTCTTTGCACTTTTCCTTTCCCTGTAGCCTATTGTTTCATCCACTGCCTTCTGTAAGCAGCTTTTTATTCTATCCCACATCTCATCCTTATTGTTACAACTAGCTTTAAACTTAGTATAGTTCCCTTGGAAAGTTTCTGCAAATTTTTGTCTTTCTTCTTCTTCCCTTAGCATCTCTAAGTGGGGTTTCTTGCTCACCTGATTTTGTGTTATCTTCTTCAATCTAAGATTGATTTCTCCTATTAGCAAGATGTGGTCTGAATTAATGTCAGTTCCTGGATATGTCTTCGCCTTTTTCAAACAATTTCGAAATCTTTCTTGTACCAGTATGTAATCTATCTGGTATATTTTTCAATCTCTTGGACATATCCAGGTGTATCTCCTTCTCTTATGTTGCTGGAACAGTGTGTTTCCAACAATTAGGGAGTTTCTTTTACAGAAATTTACCAGGCTTTCCCCTCTCTCATTTCTCTCATTTAATCCATATCTTCCTACTGTACTTCCATCCTGCCTTTCTCCTACTACAGCATTCCAATCACCCATTACGATAATGCACGATCCCTTTCTCTCTTTTTCTATCAAGTCTTCTATCTTCTCATAGTTTTCCTCCACTTCTTCTTCTGACAACCCACTATGTGGCATATACACTTGAATTAATGCTAAGTCTTTCAATGCAGGAAAATGTAAAACCAGGGAACATAAAATCGGAGTTCCACTGTAAAAAACTGGGCTCGAATTATGCTGCGATCACATTGAATTCACAACACACAAAAATATTCTGAACATTCTATTCCAAACAAAGCCATTTACCACACATCACCTTCTACAAAAGAATGTAAACAAACACTGTACCCCAGTTCTGGCATTATATTGCCTGTAACTTACATCGTGAATAGCGAATTATTCCCAAATTTTCAAGACTAAAATTTTAATGATGTATACAGATCCGAGAAAATACCGAAACACGAGTTTTTCCTCAATTTTCCACATAGGGGTGCATAAGGTTGCTTTTTGGGGAGACGGTAAGGTACATTTACAAATGGCCATATAAAGTGTGTCTTTTTAACAAATTTTAGGAAGTGTTACTTAAATTGGAGGTAGGGAGAAATAAATCACTGAAATCACTGACAAACTATTTTTTCCCCAGTTAGTTTGCAACTAGTTCTAGTTAGCAAATTGTATTTTACTAACTTCACTGCTCAAAACAAGAGATTCATGTTCAACAAAGATGAAAATACAGGGTAATTCAAAATGAATGGTACAACTTTACAGTTATTATGACGTTACTATTTATGATAGAAAATCAGACAAGGCATCGATATAAAGAAAAAACTCTGGAAGTTTTTATTCCCACTTAGGGGGCTTATTCTGCTTAGCCGATGCTCCACCAGGATCGCCAGTGTCGCAAAATGGACAATGACCAGTAGAAGGCATATTGTGTGTTGGAGCTATCGAGAACTGATTCAATCACAATGGTGCAAAGACATTTCCACATGCTTTTCGGTAGTAATGCACAGTGGTCAGAAGTAGCGAGCTACTTGTAGCGTCGCTACTGTAGCTAGCTAAAAAATTTGTAGCTGTAGCTGTAGCGACACTACATTTTGAAAATTGTAGTTGTAGCGGTAGCGAAGCTACAAACTTCCTGTAGTTGTAGCGAAAATTTCGCTACAGCTACATTTTTTCTCAGCATTTTGAGGTGAATTTTGAATGTGGCAACAGCGTCAAAAAAAATCGACAATAACCCTTAATTTTGCAGGAGGTTCATAAAGACAGACTATTACATGGAGATACAGATTATCTAGATTGTAGATTAAAGATATCTGCTTCATTTATTTAATTAGTATCTGAATAATTCAGACATCCAGATAACTAACTGACATATATGAATATATTCCTGCTAACAGCTACGTTTTTTTAGCTGCATCGCTATTTTAGGGAGAAACATGCCTCGCTAGCTGCACCACTGGAAAAAAGTGCCTCGTTTGCGTCACCCCCTGAACAAATCCTGTGGATATTCATGGTGTAAGAGACACCAAAATGTCATTAATTGCTGTGTAAGATGCAACTTGCAGTGCAAAAACAAGCGATGGATTTTCCACTGCACTGACAAGGGAATAGTGCCAGCAATAAATGGCTCAGTACGTTAACAGCATTGATCATCGTCAGTATATAGGATCTCGCCAGCAAGAAATTATTGTTACAAGAATGATAGAGTTTCTGGAATTACAATTATTTTCGCGATAGTATTTGTTCACAAATTTTAAAATTACAATACGTTTAGAACACTCAGGTTTACACGACAGTTTCCTCAATAATTTTATCATATTGCAGAAAGTATGTACGATTTATTGACTTTCCTGCAGAAACAACAATTTTCTTTAGTTAATATACATAGTTTTCAATTTTGCATCCCTTTTCTGTAACTTTTGCTAATCATGACATCATCATTATCATCCTTTGCTGTTTCCTGCCTCTGGCTGGGTCAGCATAGAAGTCAAGCCTCTCCATTTTTTCCTGGTCTTCCACCACTCCTCTCTTTCCACGATGTTCCAATCCTGTCCTCTTCTCCTAGCCCTCTCCACTATCTGCTCTTTCCACTGACATCTTGGTCTCCCCTTTGGCCTTATTCCCACTCCTTGTGCATTGTAAGCTCTTACTGGTAGTCTTTCTGCATCAATCATCTTCATGTGTCCGAAACATCTCATCTGTGCCTTATCTATTCTGTCCTGAAGCTTCACTACACCCACTGTCTGTCGGATCTCCTCATTCCTTATTCTATCCCTTCTAGTCTTCCCCAATCTTGTACTCCTTAAAAATTTTATCTCCACTGCCTGCATCTTTCTTTTATCTCTCTCTGTCATTGTCAAAGTCTGCTCCTTACGTAATTATTGGCACATAGTATGTGTTTCATAGGTACATCCCTGTTTCATATTAATCTTCGAACGCTTTGATATAGTCCACCACCCATTTGTCCTCTTCTGTTTACCTCCTCATCTATTCTTCCACTTCTCTCAATCATGACAATGAGGATGAATGGTTTATTTAAATATTCTATTATCTATAGTCGCTTTCTGCCACTTTCGGCTAATTGTGAGAACGAGGAAGAATAATGAATGATGAACAGAGTGGGGAATGGAGGAGCAGGAGAATCTCATCCTCCTAACTTGGCGTCTTTCCTACTTTTTGTTTTGAGTCCATTTTATGCATAGATAAGCTGATCGAGACTGGATCCTAACCACTATGTGCGTCCGTTGGGTATCGAACCTGGGGCCCTTTTGTAGTCAAAGGGCTCCAGGTACTTTTCATTCAAAATGCTGACTTCATATGAGTTTATAAAAAATGAAATATTTATTCTCAAGAAAAATATGTTGATGTGAACATAAATATTTAATCCTACCAAATTTTATTTGTGTATAGTTGTAATAATTAATTTGCATAACACCCTAATTGCAATATTCATATATCAAATTTGAATTGATATGGCACTTGCATAGGTATGGTATTCTCAAAAACTATAGATGGTGTTAAAGGCGGAGCATGCACACTCGTCTGGTCCCCCTCGAACATCCGGTTAGGCTTACAGTGCTATGGACGATAATATGAAAGGGCAAAGTGGAGATTCTTTTACAAGGAAATAGGGTGTCAGCTGTGTAGCATATGGTTGTACAGTTCGATCGGGAACAAATTTATTGAGTCAAGTATCACATCGTAGGTTTCCGAGGACGTAGAGAGACGAAACCTGTTGATACAAGCAGAACGAAGAAAGGATTGGTACCCGACTTGCATTTTGTTACAAACATGTTGATCGTTTATCTGCGTATTGTGTTGTGGTGAAAAACACGCCTCTTAGTGAGGTTTCAAACCGAAGCGACAGCAGTGGTTCGTATCGAAGTGACAAGCGACACAGGCCCATTTTGTCTATAAATAAGCATTTACCGCTCATGGGAAATCAAGTCTCAGGCGGCACAATACACACCATTAGAAATCTGAGCGACACGTGCAGCTTGTCGTGTCACTTCGGTTCGAAAAAAAAATCATTGATCACTGAGGATTCACTTTTAAGTGGCACGGAGATTACACACCAAAGCCACAAGCAACAGCCCCTTTACTCTAAAGGAAACAATTCAACTTGCATACGTGTACAACAGAGCGAGGCGACACGATGCATGGTACTGAGAAAACAACAGCCCAGTCCAAGCGACACGTGCATTTTCTCGTGGTGAATTGGTTCGAAAGGAAGCTTTCAGGCTGCAGCGATACGTGTATCTTGGAAACCAACATTCCAAAAAAAAACAACACCTTCCGAATCAAAGAGACACGACAAATTGCAGGTGTCGCTTGTCGCTCGGAATAGGCAGTTTCGGCAGTTTTATCAATACCGTGCATTGTGTTGCCCCGGCCTGTTACTTGCGCAAGCGTGACTGGTGAATGGTTTGCTTTAGATCGAATGCTTCTGTGCGAAATCCCGATATAGTTTGTCGCTTCAGTCTGAAAACTCCCTTGTTGCTTGAAGTAAATTCATGCAAGTGAAAGTGGTATGCCATATCATAGGTTGTCCCTAAATCCCTCCGGCGGAAAGGCGACGTTGAAAGCACATATATTTACTAGCATTTGATATGTCATTTCATTACTTCTGCAGATTTGTTGGCAAAGATTCACTTAAGCATACTTTATAATATAATAATATCACTAGTTTCATAGAATTATCTTTCCCTCACTTTTCCATTTACAAAATAATTGAATATATCTAAAATTTCGTACGTTTTGAGTTCGTCGTGCGTGTACATGAGATACTTGTATTTTTTTTTATTTTTTTTTATAGTATGCTATACAACTGGCGGCCACAAAGACATGTCATATTTTAATAATCTGCTCTGCAGTTGATCATCCGACGGATTCTAGACGCCCACTCCTTCATAGTAGAACTTTAACAAATACCTTTCTTGACTATCGTCTCACAACTAATGAAAACAAGCGCCCATTTCTTACTTTGTATGCCAATGAATCTGCACTGGTAACAACAGGGACTGGCCTAAACCGGAAGTTCCGGGGGGACCGGGCAAGACCTCACCAATGTTTATGTTTACACTTTTAACACTGTCTATAGTAAAAATAAGTAACTGAAGTAACACTGCTATCAAAATTATGGAATGACTGGAATCATGATAATTAATAACAGAATCTATTTACCAGTAGTAGGGGATTTTTTTAATACCCATATGGTTGTTTTCATTTTTTTATGCAGAAGTAGCGCAAAAAGTAGCGAAGTAGCGAGTAGCGAACAGGAATAGCGTAGCGAGCAACTTTTTGCTAAATGTAGCTGCAGCTGTAGCAAAGCTACATTTTGGAAGAGTAGCTGTAGCTGTAGCGAAGCTACTTTTAAAATTTAGCGTTCTGATCACTGGTAATGCATATGTTTCAACCTTCAGAAAGATTTGCCGAAGTTACAACTGCGAATTGTTAGGGCCTTCGAAACCCTTAACAACAACTTGCTGTCTTGTGCATAGCAAGTACTTGATTATCGTTTGGACTTTTTCCACGTTACACGTGGTTCCCATGTTGAATCTTTATAATGTGAGTCATGTGAGCAAAACTTCCAGAGTTCTTCTTTATATCGATGCCTTGTCTGATTTTGTATCTTAAATAGTAACGTCATAATAACTTGTAAAGTTGTACCACTCATTTTGAATTACGCTGTACTTTATACACACAGCTCTCTAAATTTTCAAATGCTTTCCTAATCCCCCTACACACCCTGCAAAAAGCATTTCACATACAGAAAGCCGCTGCTTATACTTACCACTATAACAAGAAAACCTAATGTTCCGATGAAGAAATGATGCAATAAAATAAGTGGCTGATCATGAATATACATCCGTATCCTCTCGAGCATCCTTATGTGGTCCTTTGGCTTGAGCATGTTCATCTCGTGGCAATACACATGATACATTGACCAGACATCATAGAAAAAGTAAGCCATCCCAAACCATGCATAAGCCTCGGACATGTAGTGGGATGTTCGTAGAAAGTCCCTTGGACACGACCAGCCACATACTACGAAACCAGTAAATGAGGATAAAATGGCTTGCACTGCCGAAACTAATCTGGAAGGAGAACAGATATGTTTATTAGGCTAGTTCAATACATCAATTATTTGAAAAGAAGAAGGAGAGCAGAATTTAGATAACCACTATAAAAAATAGATTGCTGCCAAAAACTGTACAGTTTTGTAATTTCTATAGTACAAGGCTCATTCAATATATAACTGAAAATATGTTGTAACAAATATTTATTACAAACACCAAAAGAACTACAGTACTATGTTTCAACATAGTACCCCCTAGTTCAATGCACCTATGCCAGCACTTATTCCAAAGGAAAAAAAAATATTTTGGACGCGTGCGTAACCACTCATGCACCACTGACTGGACTTCGTCATTCTGGAACCTAGATCCACTTAGTGCATCTTTCAGTGGGCCAAAGGTGTGAAAATCGGAAGGTGCGAGATTGGGCAAATATGGAGGATGAGCCAAGCACTCAAACTTTAGGTCCTCGATGGTACAATGTGACAATGGCAGTGTGTGGTCTCGCATTGTCATGGAGCAAAAGCACACCAGTGGACACGACATTCGTCTCTGCAGAATGGCTGGTTTCAGTTTTTCGCGCAAAAGCTTGGAGTAGGTGGTACTGTTTACATTATCCTACACTTATTTCCATCTGGGAAGCAATTTCACTGACAGTAATACAACGGTTCTCCCGTATCAAGTCCTCCACTTCAGCAATGTTGCTTTCCGAGACTGCAGTGACAGAGTGACCTGGACGCAGAGAATCTTCAACACTGGTTATGCCCTGTTTGAACTTCTCAGCCCACTTGTACACTTGTGATCGACTCATACAGTTGTCACCATACTGAACTGTCATGTGGCGATGAATTTCTATCAGTTTCACGCCTTCACTCAACAAAAATCTCACGACACTTCACTTCTCCAGCTTGGAGCACTCCTGTAAGGGTGCCGCCATCTTGTGTAACTGTTTCCCAGCATGCCAGCCCCAGATATGAATAGCTTACAGATGCCTCCACAAAATAACAAACATATAACAATCACGGTCGTATTTTAGAATTTTTATACTACTTTTCCAGTTATTTATTGAATGTACCTTGAATGCTCCACACAAGTCTTTCTACTTGATTTATTTTATATTGTTTTTCTGTAAAGTTCCCTGTGCACATTGCACTGTGCCATGAGGACACATATAGGGGTGCGTGGAGGAATTTGAATTGTTGTTTTAAGTCCACTCTATGCACAGATAAAAAAAATGGAACCTACAGTTTAAAGTGGAATCCAAACTACTATAAACCTCCAATGGGTAACAAATGTAATAAAATATAAATGTTAATATAATATAAAATTATTGTGAAGAAGTTGATTGATTATAGGTGCTCTTAGAGCTGTAAAATGATCAGGAATTCTGGGAATGCCACTAGTCTGTCTCCTGCAGTGTTTCTCATTCTGCATGCATGGACATCGGGCAATGTGTGTTACCATCTATAGTCCTGAAGCCAAAATTAGGCTGCTGTATGTGTAACTCCAATTTTACGTTCCTGGATTTTACTTTTTCCTGCATTATACAGGGTGTACATGATGAACCTCCGGGTTTCGACGCATGTTAAAAATCAGAAAAAAATCAGAAAATAAAGTTACGACAATCAAGGCTTTTGTTTTTGGTGCCATATATGCTCTTTTTTTTGTGCACGTCATGCTTGTCAGTGCTCTCGTCGCTTTTGTGAAAATGGCATCTTCTCAAGAGAAATTGCACGCTGTGGTACGGTTTGCGGAGTCAAAATCAACTGTTACGGTGCAGCGTAAGTTTCGGCGTGTCTTTAACAAAACGTCGCCAACGGACAAAATCATCAGGACATGGTACAGAAGTTTTCTGGAAACGGGGAGTGTGTTGAAGAAGCCAGGGGAGGAACGGCACGTGTCTCCAACAAGACAGTTGAGCAAGTTTGTGATGTTTTCGTCTGCAGCCCGCGGAAGTCGATCAGGCAAGCCGCAAGAGAACTGCAAATGCCTCTTTCAACAGTTCACAAAGTGCTACGGAAACTGCTGCATCTGTACATGTACAAAGTTCAGATTTGTCAAGAAATTAAAGTGGACGACAAGCCTAAAAGGGACTGACTTTGTAAACGATGTTCTTTCTCGCATTGATGATAGCCCCGAGTTTCTGAACATGGTAATGTTCTCAGATGAAGCAACGTTTCACGTGTCAGACAAAGTTAACAAACACAACGTTCGCATATGGGGATCAGAGAACCAACATTTCGTTCAGGAGCACATCAGGGACAGGCCGAAACTGAACGTTTGGTGCAGACTGATTCATAACAAGATTATAGGCTCATTTTTCTTTCGTGAAGACACTGTGCGCTGACAACTATCTGGACATGTCGGAACAGTTTGCCTTTCCGGAAATTACACATCTGCATCCAAATATTGTGTTTCAACAAGGTGGTGCTCCTCCTCATTGGAGTTTACATGTTCGCCATGTGTTAGATGAAACTTTTCCAGATCGTTGGATCGGGCGAGGGGGCCCTATCCCCTGGCCACCACGTAGCCAAAATATCACTCCTCTGGCGGTATGTTACGGATGCAGTTTACTCAACGAAGGTGCCAAACGTGAATGCTTTGCGTGACAAAATTGTTGCTGCTATTGATACCATAAGTGATGACGTGCTGCAGTGCACGAAGTGGAATACTGGCTGGAAATTCTTCGTGTCACTACAGGTGCTCACATAGAAGTGTGGTAATTTTTTGTAAGAAACTTTTTGAGTTGGTCTTTGCAATAAAATTACCAAAAAATGTGCAGGTGTGTTTGTTTTAATTTCACATCACTTCAAAATTCCGAGGTTCATTGTGTACACACTGTACATTCAATATTTATGGTCCAATGTAGCAAAATGCTAGAAAATTTTCCTCGATTTCACATTTTCCCGCATTTTAGTTTTCTCACCTTGGTCCCCAGAAAAACGTAAAATCGAGTTTCCACTGTATTCCTTTACTGCAACTCAGTACTCTTTCACACATTGTAACTCAGCTCATGCGTTTGTCATTGATTGATTTGTTTTATTTCACTTCACTTTTTGGCCACTTTTCAATAATCGTGAAGATGAGGATGAATGGTGATATTATGAAATGGATGAAAGGATAATCACAAACATATTTGGACAGCAGAAAACATAAACTCCACAGAGGATTATACTGTCTGCGAGTCCAGACACAAGAGCCTTGCTAGTCTATAAAAAGCACCATGCCATTAAATAAGAAAGAACGTGCATTCCTGGTGAAGTTGTTTTATCAGAACGCTGCACTGTGAGGTTATCGTCATGCGAAAGGACTTCGAAAGGGGCCCATGACGACACATGGGTTAAGAAAGATGAAGAAATTTGTACATTATTACAGCGCCCCATTTCAACCTGGTGGCGAAAAATTGAACTATTTTTTTTTTATCGCCATCCTCTTCCCCATGGTCTGCATAGTGGATTCACCAAATTTCAGAGTTCCACGATGCCTCAAACAGGCTAAGAGGGCTCCGAGTTGGATAACTTTAATTCTGGCCACCCGGTACATACAAGTTAAATGTTCAAGTTTCATGTGAACATAAATTCACAAGAGAGGATGACCAATCAATGGGTGCATTGAACAAGCAATTTAGAAAGACACAGGAAAGAGGCAAAAACACGAAAAACTACAACAAAGCAAACACAAAATAAAACAGTACTTACTTATTTGAAACATCCAACACTTCAGTCACGGTCAAACCAAACCTCTTTTGAAATCTGTGACCAGGGGAGGTTCGTAAACAGATGAAATTGATGAGGTCATACAGAGATACAAAGAAAATCAATCCTAAAAGTGAAAGCCAAACGCCTCTTGTGATAGAAATACGATCTTCGGGGTCGAGCACAAGAATACTTCCTGCAGCTGTGCTTAAGGAGCCTAGCACAGAAGCCAAAAGCAATGATCCTGCCAAAGCCATGTTGATTATTTATTTGGTAACCTGCAAAGAAAAACCAAGAGCGTAAAACACACAGAAATCCAAGATCAGATGTATTGGGTCGGTGCATAAGTTCGTAGCGTTTTATAACATACGTTAACAGGAATACAATAATGAACACAAGTACACAGGTGGTAAGCACCATTGTCAATGACCATCTGCCAACGTTGGGGAGGAGTTTGATGCCTCGCCTGTAGAACTACTGTGTTTTCAGTATATTGCATTAGCCCAGTACGCAGCACAAATTGTTTTTGTGTTGAAGAAATCAGTTAGCCAAGTTTCAAGAGCAGCTTCATAAGGAAATACTTCCTACTGCTGCACTTGATCCTCGGTTAAACTCAAAGAGCAGGATGTGCTGGAAATGTTCAACTTTGTCCATTTGACACTCCATCTTGTTTCATCCACAAAATAGACTAAATGTGCTCAGAATTAGAATACACTGTGTTTTCACGAACACAAAACTACAAACTAAGATATAACAATGGAATAACGGACAGAACTTTTGGCAACGCAGTGATGCCAACCCATAACAAAACGCTATGAACTTATGCACCGACCCAATACTTAATCTATCATTTACCATGCAACATTCTAAATACCTTTCGTTGTTGCGAACTCCCAAGGACTTTAACTCAACAGTCTACATGTGCATGATGCATTTATTACAATTACACAATACTCATGTTTTTATTTGGGTGTAAGAGGTGACCCGTTTAGCAGACACCCAAATGTCAACCTCCCTTCCATGTAGTACACCCTGTATTGCATTTTGGAGACTAGCATTTGGACTTACAACCCGTATAATTTCACATGGGGCTCATATTGTGTTGGCCTTATATGGGTGTGACTGTCCCTTCACCCATCTCACGTTATCACAATTCATCCTTGTCTTTGTGATTAGCCAAAGCTCGGAGAAAAGTGAATCGATCATATCTTTATAGATATAATAATCCGTGTTTTTTTCTACGAAGAAAGGTTCCTGTACTCTTGAAGTTGGTTTGTGCTTGTGTTCATCATAAGAACTACCCAAACCCTTGTTGTATGTTCATAAACAACCACCTATAAATAGGTGCTGGTACGAATTACTGCCAGACAAAAAGGCACTGATAATAACAACAATCTTGAGGTTTTAAGTCCTCTTTATGCACAGATAAGCTAATCGAGACTGGACCTACGATTTAAGATGGGATCTGAACCACCATGTGCCTTCACCGGGTATCAAACCCAGGTTTGATCCGGGAACTTGGTTACATGGTGATGACATTTCCTCTGCACTATCAGGGAGGACCAATAATAATAATAATGGTCTATTATTACTAGGGCCCGGGACTTTATGTTATAACATATTTTTCATTTGGCTTCGGATCTAATATTGGGACGAGATCTTTACATATCTGATGAAAATCAGTCGAAATAGACAAACTTGACAAAGCATATTTTGACATATTTCACCAATTTCGCATTTTTACAACATATTTCTTCAATTTTGTTGTAATAAGACATATTTCTGTATAATTTCGTAATTCTCTCGCACATAATCGGTTATTTCATATTTTTTCTTCGTAGCTTTAGCACAACGGATAGTTCATATTGTCGATAACAGGATATGGAAATTACAGAGGACGAAAGGTGCCGTCCTTTCTTAGTACAGAACAATAATACCTCACTTTTTTTATCCCGCCGACAATTGATAGCCATGCAAACATTATTGAGGAAAAATGTTCTCTCATTGTTGCACGGGAAGTAAAGAAGTTTCGTTCTCATTTCTTTGCTTTTTTAGCTTTTCACAAAAATCAGTCAAAAGTTAAATTAACGTTCGGTACATTACAGCCCCTACTCTACTCTATCGGGAATGGGAGAAATTCTAGAGTACTGTTGTGAATATTTTTGACTTTACTGGGAATATTTCTGCATTTTTCTGACATATTTGTAATTTTTCATGACATATTTTCCAATTTATATACATAATTACATACATATTTTATAGTTTTATAGGCCATAAAGTCCCGGGCCCTAATTATTACTTTAATCAGAAGACTCGTGCTTAGCAGAACAAATCTTATTATACTGGGCTTAATAGCAGTTCTGTCTCTAGTTTTAGCAAATGGTTTTGATGTATCTATTTTAAGAATAAGGAGATTGCAAAACGATTCTTCATAATAAGTACATCATTATGAAAGGCATGAATACGTTCAGATCCCTCTTTGATAGATCTGGGAAGCTTTCTCGTAAGTGAGGTCTGTAATTTACCGAGGTCTTTCCATTGAGGTTCTGAAAGTGTGGATTGAAGCCTGTATGCCAAAGAGCTTCATTTCCCACTAGATTACCTTCACAACTGCTGAACTAGGATACAAAATCTTGCTTTTGGAATTGCTAGGAAGCTGGGTTTGGCAACTAGAATATGCTCAACTTTGCTACTGACTTCTTGGTTCGATGCTTGCGGCACACACACACGCACACAGAACAAATTTTCTCTCAAGTTGATTAATTACCAATCCATGGACAAACTGGTATTTGGATTTTGAATTATCAGAGAAGTACTTATCTGTAATATTTTCTTTGTTCTTGTAAAAATTACTCTGTAATATGAACTAGAACTCTTGATGATCATAAAATACTCATTATATTAATTTCAAAAGCAAAAAAATATACAGGGTGTTCGTAAAATACTGGTACCATTACAATGGTAATTACATTGTAATGGTACTGGCACTATGGAGCTTGTGATTTGCTTAAAGAAGTTAATTTTCAGCATGCCATAAAAGCACTGTATGCAGATAGGGCATATGATAGGCACAAGTTTTTTAAATTGTGTAACGAATATGATATAACACCCTGTATTTCATAATTTATAAAACAATCATTACATGAATCATAGTTCAAAAATATGAAGTAAATTGAACTTCTTGCAAAAACACTGTATAAGGAAACTATTTACATGTGCACAAACCCGTGCTTGTGACAAGTAGCATGCGACACCAAAACTAGTAACCAGGTAACAACTTGGTGTCTAGTCCAGAGGCAAGAAAACCTTGAAATCTAGGTCTGTAGGAGCATTATAAATTGAATTTTCAGTATTCCAATAAAACAACATGTCATTTAATAATGAAGTCTATTTTCCTCAAACCATCACAACAAGTGTACAGTTCATATGTTTCTTCAAACCTCTGTGAGAGCATTGTGGTGTTAATATTGTTATTTAGCATTGCTTTTAACGTGCGCAATAACAGGCAAAACTAAGGAAATGATCGCCAGACTTTGATTTGAGTATACGTGAAGCAAAATCCAAAGTTGCAAGTTGGTGAAGTATCTTATAAGGGCAGTAGCTTGGAGTAAGTGTTCCGTTTTATGTCGTGAGTTCAAGTCCTGCTGCTGACAGTTTTTTTTACCACGATTTTCACATTGATTCTTTTATTTTGCACGATCCTAAAATATTTATTAAAAATTGTTGCTTTTTATATCGTGAGGTAGAGATACTGTGTAAAAGTTGCCTACAAAGTATGAATGTTCAATGATTTTTTTTTTCTTCTGAGAAAAAAAAGTGTACAAAGTGGGTATCAACTATTAGTCAAAAGATACGTGCAAAATGTCAACTAATTTTTCCTAATTACATAACCACATAGGAGTTATTTATATTCAATGTCGTATCTTCTGTTCTGTGAGAAAGGATATTTATTTATACTACGTATTATCGTTTTCTGTTTTGTGCAGTCAATGTGTTTTTAAAAAAAGCCAAATGTGTAGTAGTCACTTTCCCCTTATTTGTATTTCCATGTAGCAATGCAATGAACGCACGTTAGTTTCCGTATTTACCAGTGGTCGGAAGTAGCAAGCTACTTGTAGCATCCCTACTGTAGCCAGCTACAAAATTTGTAGCTGCAGCTGTAGCAACGCTACATTTTTAAAATTGTAGTTCTAGCTGTATCGAAGCTACAAAATTTTTGCTACAGCCACACTTCTTCTCAAAATTTTGAGATAAATTTTGTATTTTTAGTGGAAATGTCCATTATCGGATAATTATTTTATCTTAATAGCAGATATCTAAACAGTTCGGATATCTGGATAATCATTATGTTAATGACAATTATCATCCTTGAAAGAGTAAAAAAAAAAATAATCACCATTTACATGTTTTTAGTTTAAAATACTGCCTACATATTAGTCCTTTAAAAATAAAATAATTATTATCAATAAAATTATGTTTATATGTACACATAAATAATTCAAACAAATTACATTTGTTTATTGTCGTAAACATGAACTTGGTAGCATCCCAATTGCAATACTCAGATATGAAAATTGAATTGATATATAGGCTACCCAACAGTAAAAATAAGTCACAGAGGTAACACTGATATGAAAATATATTGAATGACAAGTATTATGATAATAAATAACAGATTCTATTATCTACTAAGTACAATTACTAATGACTTCTTTTGAATATCCATATGGCTGTTTATTGTTCAATGCAAAAGTAGCGAGCGAGGTAGCGAGTAGCAGACAGGAGTAGCATAACGAGCTACTTTTTGGTAAATGTAGCTGTAGCTGAAGCAAAGCTACTTTTAAAATGTAGTGTTTTGACCGCTGGTATTTATAATGTAAACAATGAATTTTAACAACCGCGTGTGCCTTATTGTAGTTCTACCACCAAGCAAAATTTGATTTGAATTTAGACATCTAGATGACCGGGTGTTCGAATTCCTTGTGCCAGCATTGCCAACATACAATTGTTCGATGCCTAACCTACGGTCGGTGAACCTTCGGTTATTTTTCACATTTAAAAAAAAAACGGTGTTGGTCAAGACTGGTGGTTGGTTGGCTGACCAAAAAGTTGACCAGACATTGAAAAAACAACGCCTATTACACACAAGTTCAACTCAGATGTACAGTTTCATGTTACCCTTATTGCAAAATTTTGCCCTTTTTGATAGCCTTTTACAGTTGGCAGCATTGGAAATCTACAAAACCACAAGGCTTGCTGGATATAAATTTTATTAGCCCAATAAAAATTTCCTATTCTTTAAAAGTACACTACACACTTTTAAAACAAGTCAACATGCTCTGGTACATATTAGTTTCACTGTACCTTGATACGAGTACACTTCTCCATTGCCATGTGCTACTCACTTGTCAAATCAACTCCTCTCTTGACAAAGTGAGGGATGGGAACAGAGGTACAAAAATAAAATTCGGATGCCAGCCCCATATCTTTGAAGCCAGCTTCTTCTCAGCAAGTGTGGTCTACAAAAGCCATGACTCCAACTAAGATAAAGCTCCACAATTTGAAATTTGATCTTAAAACATTTAATTTATTAATACAAGATTGGATTAAAACTAATTAATGTATGTGCCACAGTGATATTCCTAAACTGGTAACAGCACGAATAACTAACTATGCAATACATTATAATCAGAGCCCAGGGACTTTATGTTATAACATATTTTTTATTTGGCACCGGATCGTGTACTGGGGCGAGATCTTTACATATCTGATGAAAATCAGCCGAAATAGACCAACTTGATGAAACATATTTTGACATATTTTACCAATTTCGCATTTTTACAACATATTTCTTAAATTTTCTTGTAATAAAACATATTTCTGTATAATTTCGAAATTTTCTTGCACACACTCTGTTATTTTATAATTTTTCTTCGTATATTTAGTGCAACTGATAGTTCATATTATCAATGCTAGGATAAGGAAATTACGAACGAAGAATTTAAAAGCAGATGCAGTCTTTTCTTACCAACTAAAAATAGAACAATAATACCCCCCTTTTTTATTCTGCCGACAATTAATAGCCATGCAAACATTATTGAGGGAAAATGTTATCTCATTGTTGTGCAGGATTCTGGCTTCATTTATTACTCCACCCCCACCCTAGTCGATCTTCCCTGGAAGATACTGAAACCTGTATTATGAGAAATTCGAAAGTACTATTGTGCATATTTTTGGATTTACTGGGAATATTTCTACCTTTTTCTGACATATTTTTAAATTTTTATGACATAATTACATATATATTTTACAGTTTTATAGGACATAAAGTTCTACACCCTAATTATAATATATGGCTGACTCTACCATATCACCCCAGATTTTAAAATTTGGCTAGCAAGAATGAAAAAAATTATAATAGCAAAAAAGGAAACACTGCTCTACCTTTTGAAAATCTAGTATCAAATCTTTTTACATTAAATTTTGTGTTCAGAAAAATATACACCGTGTCCATAAATATACTGTCATACTTTAAAGTGGTATTACATCGCTTTGGATAATCGTATTGAAATGAAATTGTTGACATTTGAAAGAAAAACTCAAATATTTTTGTGCATGTCAACAATGGACAACAATATCAGCAATGGACAACAATGAACGAGATCAAACATAGAAACTGAAATAAATTCACTCCTGACAACAATATACGATGCGGGTTCAAGGTTGGTTATTTAGCAGGCAGGCAGGTTACATGTGAATGTTTTCCTTTAAAAAGAAGATTTAAGAACGTAGTTGGTGTGTTTTATCATTCCACTCAGAGTTTGGTGAAGGTCTTCTGCAATTGGGCACCAAGGTCACCTGACTTGACGGTCTGTGACGTTTTTTTATGGGGTTACATAAAATATTGTGTGTATGTACCCCCATTGCCTCAAAACCTGCAAGAACTGCAAATTCGCATCACTTCTGCAGTCCAGTCCATCCCTGTGGATATGTTGGAGCGTGTGTGGCATGAATGGGAATATCGCCTTGATGTCTGCAGGGCCACTCATGGGGGCCACATTCAATGTTTATGAGTTGTAAAATAAAATATTTGAGTGTTTCTTTATGGACACGCTGTATTTGTATTTTCGCTTTCAAGTACATTATGTATAATTTGGTTAAATGGCTGCTAAACCTGGTCACAGAGCACCTAGTGATTTATTTTGGCTTCTTGTTTCAGTGGTTCTCAACCTTTGTGACACCACAGCCCAGTAAATTTATTCCTTACAAGTCTATGTCTTGAACGCAAAAATTTTACTCCGTTAATACTTTTCTGATTTTTAAAGTCTATATGTAAATTAATATACACCCTTAATTAATATTAATATATCAAGTATGGTATAATCATAGTTCAATTATGTATAGACTTGCTGTCAAATATAAAATTTTATTTAAATTAGTTGTCAACCCCTGGAAGCAACGGACCTTTTTCAGGCCCAACTGTTGAAAAACACTGGCACTAAAACTGAAGCAAATAAGAGAAAAAAAAACTATTAAAGAAATCTGGACTGGACCTACAGTTTGAAATGAGATCCGAAGTACTCTGCCTCCACTGATTGATTGATTTGGTGTTTTAAGTCCACTTTATGCACAGTAAGGCTAATTGGTACTGGACCTACAGTTTAAAATGTGATCCGATCCACTATGTGTCTCCACCGGGTATCAAACCTGGGACCCCTTGATTACAAGGTGACGACGCTACCACTGCACCACAAGGGATCTGCCTCCACTGAGGATTGAACCTCGGACCCCTTCTTATTACAAGGCAACAGCATTACTTTACTCCACTCCAAAGGCCCATTCATGATTATGAAAGGAACCTTCTATGAAAAAGCCGGCCTTTTTCCAACAGTACTTGCAATTTGTTCTCTGTGAATTACATGCTAAATTAAATCTTAATCTCTGATGAAGTAGCAAACGATCGTGTTAAGTATAGAGAACATTCAGACCGAAGCCCCACGTGACAGTGGGGGGTGTCACATTGAAGTGACAAGGGCCCCTTCAGTCTAAGCAAGCATCCACCACATATGCACGAACAAGTCTGAAGCGACGTGATCCACGCCATTGAAGGAGTTTTCAAACTGAAATCACAGATGACAAGTGACACAGACACCTTCAGTATAAAGCAAAACATTCAACGTGCATGCAAGAATAACCGAAGCGCTACCATGCATGCCATTGAGAAAACAGTATAGTCCGAGCAACATGCAAGCGACATGTATAGCTCGTCACACTTCAGTTTAACAGGCTGAATGAATTACTGAGGGTCTGCTTCCAAGTAACACGTGTCACTTGTAGCTTTCGTCTGAAAGTTCATGGAGAAAACTGTACAGGCCAAGTGACAAGCGACACTTGAAGCTTATGTTGCTGCTTTGGTTCGAAAGGTTGCATTTACTTCTAAGGGTTGATTTCCAAGAGCCACGTGTCACTTCCATCTCAAAGCTCTGTTAAACAGGACATGTACACAAATTCATGCAATGTGTATACTTCTGCATATGTGTTGTGAACAATAAAGATTTTTAATTTTCCTGAAACATCGAATATTTTGATATTAACATTTGTTTCATATTTTATGACCAACATTTAAATTGAGACACAAAGATGCAAAAGGTTGTTTTAAGTCCATTTCATGGTCAGATGTTCACATCAGGACTACACGTTAGTTTTAACACTAGCTTACCACAAACTTACTTACCGGTATGGGGCCCACAGGCCCACATTTTTTTTTTTATCATTAAAATTCAAGAACCGTTTTATTATTGAATCACTGCTTCCTTTTCTGATGATATATGTACAGTAATTTATTAATTATAATAATTACAAAAATTACTATCATTAACAAAAAATAATAACCAATTATTGCATGAATATCTCACATATATTTTATCATTCACTAAAACTCACAAAATCCACAATATATTTTTATTAATGCTTTTTTGTTTGTAGAGGTGCAGCTGTTAATTAAATATAATAATTACAATAATTACCATTATTACCAACCAATTGTACACTGTCACTGGCATGAGTGTCTCGAATGAGACACATTCAAAGATGGCACCCGATATGCCCACCAAGAGCATTTTGCCTCTTAATTACATTACATTTATGTTTTTGTAAACAAAAGTAATATAGAAATATTGGGAACACCCTAGGGAACAATGTGATTTATTTTCAAAAAGTTTAAAAATCTAAAAAATAGTGGTGGGGTGATGGGCCTGAGAGCTAGGGTTAAAATTGGATCTGAACCATTATGCAATATACTATGTTTGTTGGGATTGGCCAATATCTGTCTCTTGGCTGCTACATCATGTGAATCTTTTTAGCTAGTTGTAAAATATGTCAATACAAACCTGTAAACTCATAACAGTAACTTCAAGTGGTAAACTTTAGTAAAAAGCCAAAATTTTCATTTTTTTTTTTTAAAAAAAGCTGGCTTAAGCTGGCTTTTTATCGAAAAAAAACCCATCCATTCAAAAAAGCCTGCTTTTTTTGTAACTCTAGCTATTGGCTTGTTTTTAATATGTGTAGTTTTGTGTTGCAATTTCGTACAAAAGAAAATGCGTCTCATGCGGAGAACAGCAGCTAATTTTTCTCCCCTGATTGCATGCCGTGCACACCCTTTCGTTGCCTTCTCTGTGAAACCGCCGCACCGCACTCATCTTTTTCGAGACTGACCGCCACCATGCCCCCCTATCTTGTTCCGTATTTGAAAATCGCCTTGTGCTTTTGTAACCACAAGAAATGTATACTTAGCTTGGTTACATACAAATCAACTGTATTGTAGGAAAATTAGTACGTATAACACCAAATTATGTACAAATGAGGTTTAAGTAACAAGTTTTTAAATTATATTTTGTCTGGCTCTACAGACATTTATGTACAAAACAGAATTAACAGAACTGAATTTACGTACAAAGCAGTCTCAACTTTATTCTCTTGCTTTTATTATGTATCACTTTATTTGGAACTCTAATGTAATTGCTAATTACATCCAGAACTCACAACATGTATCTTTGACAATTATCAGAGTCCCAGTATGTTCTGAAAGTCACATACTACAAGGAAAAGCTCCTTATTCCATTATGGAACAACCATAGTCAATAGAAATAGGCCTACCTGTGGTTACAAGCCATATCAGGTCTCGAGCAAAAAAAAAAAACCTTCGAGTCTTGCATGGAAGTTCACAAAAACTTGTGTCTAAGATGACCGGAAGCCAAGAATGCCAGTTTGCACAAGCTACATTTCAAATCATAACTTCTCCAGTAACTTATACATAGCAAAGCTTTTAACTGTGATAATTAATTTCTCCAAGCTTGGAACTAACTCCCTCAATCATTTCCAGTGTCATAAAACTTTTCTTAAATATCCCTATAAAAACTTGTGAAAAATCATTAACCATTCGTAACTGTTACCATTAGCTCAATTCAGAGTTTCGCAAAGTATTATTTATCAGAAAAAATATCATATAAAAAGTATCTGGGAACATTTACCAACTGTACCCCCATGAAAATTGTCTGGATTTTTTTTTAATCAACAGATTTCAGTGATTTACGTTACACAAAATTAGTTTTAGGGTGCGGAAAGCACAAGTAAACCACGATTTTTGATCCCAAAGTATAGCCCATGTAAGAATATACCTCCAATCCCTGAGTACTTTCATAGTATTTTAGTCATAAAAATCTGTTGGATGCATGTGCAAATGATAATGCTATCAAATGCAGCACTCCTTACTATTTAGTATTTATGAAATGGTAGGCAATGTCCTGTGTGGCTATGAAGCATTCAGGCTGCACTGCCTCAGGTTAAGGTAACAGAGGTAATTTACTCATAACGCCAAGCAAGAGACATTCATACACAACGTAATCTTCATAAACCATGCATTTCCACTTTGTAGCAGAGTACAGCCTTGGCTACCAAATAGCTTATGCAAGCATCTTCACTTCGTAGTGAGCAACCATCCCTTGTTTGCTGTCATATTGGGAACATACTACTGCCATGAATTCATGCTAGGCCCAATGAGGCATCGTGCTTGAGTCACCTAACCTTTGAAAGCAATTAGGGACGCTAATTTAATGCTAGAGACCCCAAATCTGCCCCATCTAACTTTCTGAAAAACAAAATTTTTCACACGTGAAGTAGGTCCCATCAGTCCATATCCAAGTTGTCATTATGTTATTGTAAACATGTATTTTATTGTATGTTGTATTCGGTAAGCACAAGATTGTGTTCTATGTTATTATTGGACATGTTCTCATGTGCATAGTGCAATTCAAGTACATGTAGTTGTACCACAGGCTGTTTTCGGGTACACTCACCTCACTTAGTACTCCAGCAAGTTTGTTCCTTTATACAGCATATTTGCTGATGATACACTTAAACTACTAGTGTATCAATATATGCTGTATGAACACACATTATTACTAAATTCGTTGTCAATTCTCTGTAGAGTTCTTGCCCATGTGCATATTTTCTTACATAGCAGGAAGTAGTTCGGCGAAGCACCACTCTCCAGTGTCACTTGGGTTCAATGTTAGCATAAGCATAGGCATTGTGCCTAGGCTTGCCCACCCTCTCAGAATGGTTGGGAGTCTCCTGGAATCAAATTCACTCTCCAGGTCTCCAGACAAACTTTCTTATTTTTGAGAATGGCAAGTTTTAGTATTATATTTTTTATCCTTTTTTTCTGTTTTTTTTGTATGCATCAAGTTTTAGTATTATATTTTTTATCCTTTTTTTCTGTTTTTTTTTGGTATGCATTTGGTGAGTTAAATAATTTGTTATTACATACCAAACAACGAAACCTCAAGACTTATTTATTTCCCTCCACCCAATTTTGCTTCATTATGCAGATTTAGTTCGTAGCATGTATTCACAGTACCAAGACCACAAACAGATAACAACTCATATTCAGGGCATTAATCTTCCAGAACATTTTAACGTAAAAGTTTGAAGGTTGTAACGAAATCTCCTGGAATTTTATTCTTTAAAGTTGCCAAGCCTAATTCTGCCTCAGTTCTTTACTGGCCAGTAACTGGAAAACATCGCTAGGAGTCCCAGGCTAGAAGCAATGGATAGAAAAGAGGTCCAACCTAAAGGGGAACGACAAGGAGTAATGGCCCACTCAGGGTCATTACACTTCCATCACGTGTTTATTGACGTCACTGAAGGAAAAGGCTGTGTTGTTTGTTGAGACAGGAACAAAGTGTTGGCGTAGCTGCTGAATCATTCAAGCTTCAACTTGTGTAGTGACCTGTAGTGCATATGATGTGTCTGTGTTCAACAAAGGGACAGCACCACATTTTTACCAGTTACTACCCAGGTACTCATTTATCAGAGACTGTGAACCCCAGAACCACTACATGGAGGGGCATTACTCGGTACCAGTTAGATATGCCGGAGACACATTTAACTCGTTTATTTTCAAATAAAATTCATTTCTACTTACCTCATATGCATAGCGGAACGTTTTTTAAACTTTGGATCACTTTTTTTTCCATGAAAAAAGCGTTATTTTTAACATTATAATTATTTATTGGTCGTTGCTAATTCGGCGGGCAAATCTTGAGTCACGTTGTCTATCGTCAGCTGATGTGCAGTTTCCAAACTTATGAACTGATAAATGCCACACAAACTATTCACAAAAGGCTTTTAAGATAAAATTGATCCACAAACCATTCATGGAAGGTTAGGTTGGGTTCAGTTAGGTTAGGCAAACATAGAAAATTGAATTGGAAAAAAAAACGCTCACACGTCATCTTGTAAAACTACCGCGTGGTTGTTACACTAACACTTATTAACCGAAAAATGATTGTTATTAATCCACAAACCATTCACGGAAGGTTAGGTTAGGCAAACACAGAAAATTAAATTGGAAAAAAAAAAAATCCCGCTCACACGTCATCTTGTAAAACTACCACGTGGTTGCTACTCTGACAGGGGGTTACGTAATCGAACGCACGGAAGATTTGATTCACGTAGTCGACGATAATGGTGGCACGAGCTATCGTGCAACGGAGATACATGAATGTCGAAAAATACCTTATTTACAGGCAGAATAAGTTGCACGATTCGAAAAAACACTTTCCCCAGCTTCAGAAAGTCCACAAGAACTAAATTCCGTAAGTACTTTCTCGTCTTTTCTCCTGTAAATTTCAAGAAATGTGTTTCCGGTTTATCTAATCGTTACCCATTACTCCAGCAAATTTGAATTTCTCGATGGAAAAGTGTTCGGGTATTCTACATTGGAAAATATATTTTTCTCTGAAAGTATCAACAATAAATGCACTTTCTTTTTCCCATGGTAATGGGACAATATGCAGATACCTCTTTGTATCTTCACGTCCCGGACTTGCCTGCGTGGGGGTTTGATGAATTTCAAATTTCGTGAAAATAAAAGTTTTTTCTACTGCAGGCTTATAGCCCAATGTGTACTGAACAAAGCGAGGTATAATATAAATTTTTATTTAATTGCAAGTGGACTTTAAATTTCCTACTGAAAATATATCCGTAGTTCCCATGAACATGCTCCGTTGTTTAAAGGTTAATGCATTTAGGGACATTGTTACAATGCTAAGAGCCCAAAACCTCACCTGGCTAACATAACTATTGCATTCAACGAAAAAATACTCCTTTGCACTACACACACATGAAGTAGATAGCAGCAGCAGTCTCAATCCAAGATGATGCTCGGAAACAAAGAATCATACAGGGATATATTTAAGGTAAAAATCGTTCTTCCGAAAATATGCAGTAAGTAATCATTATGACTCTGAAGTGTATGTTAAAAGACATAATTAGAAATCAATCATGTCAAAAAAGCCTCTGCATGACGATAAATTCGGAATTATACACTTGGAACTTGAGCCACCCTAATTACTTTTTTGAAGCTTCGAATTTACTTTCACAATAATTTCCGATTGTTTAATTTTGAATTTATCATGGTGCACAAGCATATTTTATGTGGTTCAATTTTTAATTGTCTGTTAAGACATACCGGGATACCACTTCCGTATAGTGGAAACACGTAAAAATTATTTCTTTCGTACCTTTTTCCATTGGTAACGTACTATTGTGCATTGCGGAACATTTCTTTAGGTGTAATAATGAATTTGTAACGATAATAATGTGTATTTCTTTACTTTACAAGTACTTACTGTCCTTCCTTTCTTCGGTTCTGTAAACACAATATGGTTCATTGCACGTCGTGATTCTGTTTTGTCAATTTTAAGTCTCTATGCAGTGTTTCCAACCTTGTGAATGTAAAACTTCCTACTTGCCACGAACCATTCACGGTAAGATTAGGTTACGTTAGGTTAGGCAAACATAGTTAAAAAAATTTCCTCTCGATCCACTTCCCATCTGGTCCAATGTGCAGTTTACATGCACTGCCACATTTCAGACATTCCACTTCCTTTTTAACGATTGCATGTTCAATTACAAATTCCACCTCATCTTCGACACCTGGCAATAACTTCACTACGCATCCTAGACACGTCATCTTCTTGCAAAAACACAGTGTGGTTTGAAACACTTATTGCGGGTTACGTCATGTAACACACGGAACATCGTGTTCACGGGCAGAAAGCAAATGGCAGCAACAGCAATTCCGTGTCGGAGACATATTTTCCCATAACAAAACATGAATTGGCGTTCAAAAGGATAAAAAATACATTTGGGTCATTCCATGCAAAATCAACAAAAAAAAGTGTCATTTCTGACCCGACCATATCCAATTTTTCTGAAACTCTACTATTTGGTAGTCTTCATGAAGATATGAAATCCTGAGAAATTGTAGCTTCCTGTGTGGCGTAGTTATGGAGTTTTGGGGGCTTGAAAATACAAAAAATTGTCGACTTTTAGTCTGCGCCCAAGACTTTCATGGATAATTGCTCTTACCCTAATTGACGTACAAAGCTGGTTGTAGTCTTGTTTGAAAGGACATGAAATAAGCTTTCCAACGGTGTATCACATCACTATATTTAGAATAAAATCTTTTCAAGGTCATCCACTTTTGACTTTGGACCTTGAACTTTTGAAGATGCATATCTGGGATTTCCTTGGAACTGAAATATATTGTTAACACAAGGTTAAACTATAACATAACTGAATTTGAAGTTGGGACGATTATGGAATAATTAAATAAAAACAATTTAATTAGTATCGGTGTATTTTTTCAGCCGGTCATTTCTAGTGGGAGTTTGCAACACTGCACTATTGTATTGCAGACTTGCTAATGTGCAATACTTCTACAACTAGAAAGTGAAGAATGTGTGCAGGAGTCTTGTTTGAAATAAGATACCTTGATCACCAGCATCATGGCATCATCCAGATTAGAAAGCCTTGAAGATTTTGAGATCCGTGCAAACCTTGACAGTCCACATTTTGAAATTAATAAGTATCACCTGGAAATTAACACCAAAGCAGGAACAAACAGCGGATATCCACAGACAGATCAAAACCTGAAACATCAATGAAGTCTGCAGAATTCATAGAAATTCTAGTCGAAAAAATGCGCACCTGATCGGAAATTCTTTCATGCCAACAAGCTTAATTTCTCAAGCATTTAAAAGAAGCAGTTCTTGATAGGCACTACATTGTACTTTGTGATTCTGTAAAAAATTATGCCTGTGTGTTGCAAGATGCCTCACAAGGTTTTCACTGGAATAATGGTCATGCAACAACAATACATCCATTCACTATTTATTATTTTTATTATTATTATGGAAATTTCAATTCTTTGACAGTCATAACTGAAAATTTTGTTACCATATCAGATAGCATGATACAGCATTAGTTCACTTACTCCAGAAAGTACTTATTACATTTTTGAAGGATAAATTTGGTTCTGACAACTGGGCCAAGATATTTTACTTTTCTGATGGAGCAGCAGCACACTACAAACATCGCAAAAATTTCATCAATGTTGCCTACCATGAGGATGATTTTTTTATGTTGTGTGACAGATTTCCATTCCAGGAATCCCAAAGGTTCATGCGGTACTTCCTTTTATAAAAGATGTCATACATATGAAACGTTTTTCTGCATGTGATGAATTTATACAACATCGTTTCATTATATGTTCAAATGCCTTAGCATTTACAGATATTACTGGATATTTTACTTGTGTATATAATAACAACTGATGGCTAGTATGTGTTCAGAAAGTGTTTGAAGACACCGGTGATTTACAAATTAACTTTCTTCAATCTCATGGACCATTAGGATCATTTTTATGTCCCCATTTGGTCCAACTGGACATTTGTTGGGTCCCAACGTGCAATGTTCTAACAAAAGTGGACACTTCCACTGCTACAAGAAGAACGTACACTTTAACAACGGACAAAAGCCAGCTTGCCATGCATGGACTGAATGAATGAATACTGAAGAACAACCTGTGAACTATGGTGCATGTAAGTTATTTCTCAGGAAACAAACATTCTTGTCCATTTTTCACTACTGTAGATAATCATATTATTATTAAATGTAAATAACAACAGTGTTGCAAACTACCACTAGAAATGACCAGCTGAAAATAATACACTGATACTAATTTAATTGTTTTTATTTAATTATCCCATAATCGTCCCAATTTCAAATTCAGTTATGTTACAGTTTAACCTTGTGTTAACAATATATATTTCAGTTCCAAGGAAATCCCAGATATGCATCTTCAAAAGTTCAAGGTCCAAAGTCAAAAGTGGATGACCTTGAAAAGATTTTATTCTAAATATAGTGATGTGATACACCGTTGGAAAGCTAATTTCATGTCCTTTCAAACAAGACTACAACCAGCTCTGTACGTCAATTAGGGTAAGAGCAATTATCCATGAAAGTCTTGGGTGCAGACTAAAAATCGACAATTTTTTGTATTTTCAAGCCCCCAAAACTCCATAACTACGCCACACAGGAAGCCACAATTTCTCAGGACTTCATATCTTCATGAAGACTACCAAATAGTAGAGTTTCAGAAAATTCTGTGATGGTCGGGTTGTGGACTTTGTTGATTTGGCATGGAATGACCCATTCCCGAACTTCAACAATGCTACAGAAAATGATTTGAGTAAGTAATTTCTTCTGTAAAAAGTAAGAAATCCGTTTCCACTATACGGAAGTGTTACCCATACCGGTTCTACAGAGACAGTGATTACTTACTGTATTTTCTGAAGAACAAGTTTTCCCTTCCATATACTCCTATGATTCTTTGTTTATACGTCCATACAATACAATTCCAATTGATATAGTCCATTCCACTCCTCTGTTACAATACAGTGTAACAATATTCAGTTAAATTCAGGGTATAAATTTACAATAGCGGAAGTATCTCCGATTGCTTTGAAATTACGCATACTCACTAATTTCGGCCTCGTAATCAAGAATCTGCAGTTAAAAATTGGCAGTCACTTCCAGAAATTGTGAAATTACGTGAACATATTAACGTTATAATTGTCGATACAATATTATGGTAGCCATGTTTGATGATGTGAACAAGTGAAGTTCACTATCCGTTGTATGGAGCGTTGATTTGCATTTGAGAAAATGGAGTCTTGCATAAGGTGGAAAAAATGTTTGCCCCACAAACCACTCACAGTAAGGTTAGGTTACGCAAGCATAGTAAAAATTAAGGGCCATCATAAACATAGTTTTGAAATGCTAATCATTGCAAAAATAGTTGTATTCTTCATAAATCAAGGGTGTTTACTCCGTTGACGGACCCACTTATTTCGTCTTATTTTGCAATTTCTAGACGTGACCGCCAAATTTCAACTACAGATTCGTGATTAGGACGCCAAAATTAGTGAGTATACCGAATTTCAAACAAATTGGAGATACTTCCGGTATTGTAAATTCGCTCCAAATTCAGGCAAGCTTCTAGGGCATACAGTTGGGAAGAAAGTGTTGTTTGATAATTATCTTATCCGCGAATAAGTCCCTATATTGATATTAGGAATTTCGGCATCCTCAGTGGTGGTAATGTCATCGTCGCCTTGTAATCAAGGGGTCCATAGTTCCAATCCCGGTGGATGCAAATTGTACTGCGGTTCGGATACCAATTTAAACTGTAGGTCCAGTCTCGATTAGTCTACATCAGGATAAACTGGACTTACACTTCATTTAAGGAACTTGACATTAACCTATCCATATTAGTATTCATTAAAATACAGTGTTCTTCACTCATACCACCGATAAGCAATCATGTGCGATAAATTTAAGTTTATATTGCAAGTCCGTGCAAGATAATTGTATAATTATTAAATAAGTAAATGAAAATACATTTACCGGCATCACTTCAATATTTTCAGAGCCATAATATCCTCCACTCCACCTCCGTCATGATCACAGACTAATTTCATTCAGAGTTGCCGCAAAACAATCCAATCCGTGTTACAGCTACCAACCATACAAGTGAGATTGACGTTGTTGTTCAGGATTTATCCAGGATTAAAGTTGTGTGGGATAAGAAACGGTCGAGATTTCTCCAGACATCATGAAAATTTCAAATTCTACACAATTTCTTCATCGAGTGATTAGTTTTGCGTTTGGGATTCAAAACTGGCAATTTTCAAGAACTTTCATACACTTAAAATGCAGAAAATATCGAGATTAACCACTTTTAAACACGGTAATGTCTAATTTCCCAACCGTTAGAGGTCCAAAAAAGTCTGGAAGGTTTGGAGACGGAAAATTTCTCCTTCCCATGCCGGTGCCGAGTTTTTCGGGATCCGCACTGTGGCCGTAGTTTATACTCCGATTGGAAAGAATGTACAATATTTCAACATGTCGTGCAGTAGTGGTGACGGTGACGGATGACGTCAGCTACCTATCACAACAAGTTTACGTATATGCTTTCTGAATTGTTTATGAATTTGGAATATATGTATAATCGAGAGAAGACCAAATTGTGACTTTCCCAATCTAATATAAATATTAATACCATGCAACTTTTATGCAGAACAAGAGATGACGGTTACGTCATACAGTGACAGAATATTTTCATATATGTCCGATCAGCTGAGCTGCTGAATAGACCAGTTGAGGTTATCGAGGTAAGAAAAATGGGAGACGGTGAAGAACTTTTGGATTCAAAAAATCGGTTTATGGCCGAAAATCTTTCCCATAAAGTTACAAGGCTTAAATCTCTAGCGTTTGACATTGAAAGTGAGGCGAAGGAACATAACTTGTTGCTGGATGGGTTGGGTTCAGAATTTGAAGCAGGAACTGGCTTTCTATCTGGTAGCTTCGGAAGAATGAAGAAAATGGTAGGATCTGGACGCAATGATCGACGAGTGTTGTGTTATGTCGTTGGCGTTATCTTAGTTTCATTTTTTCTTATTTATTACGTTCTACTACGTGTAACAAAGTGAAGTGCCACGTATGTCGAATATGTATAGTGCAGTAACTAATAATACAGCGCAGTGGATTTTCAAATTTGCATTCAACTTGTATTATTAGGAAACTAATGAAGTGGTTCTTGGTTAAAATATCTGGAAAGAAAAGTACCAGAGTTCTTTCAGTCCAAACCATAAATAACAGTTTGGAATTCCTTTATGCTATTTTGTGCATGGTGGAAAAAACATTGGAAGATGCATTTTATAAGTGAACTTCACCAAAATGCTGTTAATTGCTTATGTGCATGATCCACATGAATTTCATATTTAAGGCTGACTCGAGGTTTGTATGCCTAATATATGATTACAGAAAATGTACTACCTATTTATTTTGTATTGAAAAGGAATCAGAATGATATGCTTTTTAAGTAATTTATTGTCTTATATTTTGAAACATCCATTCTACCCCATTTCTTGTAGTCAAAAACATGACACTTTCAGGTGATGTGTTGTAAACTATAAGTTGGCATGAGTTTACAATACCGGACCACACTCCAATTTCTATAAAATTTTGCCTACTTACTAATTTCGGGGTCCTGATGACGTATCTGTAGTTCATATTTGGCGGTCACTTGTTAAAATTGTACATTTACGTGTAGAACTTGTAAAATAACCTTGCGATTTACCAAGGTGATTGTTCATACACAGCAATTCGGAACCATCTTTCTTTTGCAATTCGTTAATGGTCTTCCTTTACGCACAACAATATTGCTGACGTCAGACGAGGAATGCCTACGAGGTTAGGTTAGGTTCCATTAGCATAAATACAAAGAAAAATTAATATTTTAGCTAGGAGAACTATACCTTGTCTTGCCTGTTGATTTCTTCATGTTGGGAAAATGGCATCTTCCATGGAGCTATTGTTCTTATGGTAGGGTTACGTTACGTTAAGAAAACATAGTTTATTTCGTTTTTTTTCTTGATTTCCATACTTGACCGCCAATTATTACATGCAGATTCGTGATTAGGAGTTCACAATTAGTGAGTAGGCGAAATTTCATAGAAATTGGAGAGTGGTCCGGTATTGTAAAGTCGTTCCGTGTCCGTGACTGTACATGTATATTACGTTGGCTTACTTTCTATTTACTGTTCATGTAGACAATGTAAACTACACTATAACTTACTTTACAAAATTGTTTTGAAGGAGATGTGCTATTTTAAATTTTACCTATTCCTAGAATTTAAACAATCTTATTTACTAGAAAAATTATGTACAGCATTCTCTTTCACGCATCACTTCTTAGGAATCTGTTTAAAAGGTAGACATAAATTGCATGGAAATTATGAGACTAAAGTGGCATATTTTTTAGACAGAAGTATATTTCGGTTAAATGTCTGGGTAACAATTTACTATCCTTCGGACACCTCTAATTTTTTCGTTTCGTCAATTTTTGACATTCGTACTTACATATCTGCTTCGCGGAACATTCCTGAAGGTGTATCAACGTTGTTTTGATGAAATTTGAACTATGTTTCCTAACCTAACAGAACTAACCTAACCATGTGCCAATGTTTCGTGGGGCTAGCTATTCTCTGTCGGAGAATTAATTGTCAACGAACAACATGAATTTCAGCTATGAAACATTCCCACATCAGACAAAACACCTTCCCGATGTTCGACAATGCTACAGGAACTTATTACGGTAAGTAGTTTCTTCTGTAATAATAAATAAATGTGTCCGAAGGATAGTAAACTAGTACCTTTGAAAGTTCGTGGAGGTATTTTCTCACCGTAGAATGCTGCACAACAAGAAATAAGCACTTTTCATATGTTAAACTTGCATTTTGAGCAAGATGACAACATTATGCCGTTGTTTCCAAACATGCCTTTTTTTTTTTACCAGATTTTTTTTTTTTTAATTATGCTTACCTTACCTAACCTAACCGGAAATGGTTCGTGGGGCTATCCGTCAATGGTTTGTGGGGCTATCGTGAATGGTTTTTGGGGCTATCCGTCAATGGTTTGTGATTACTTAAAGAAGGTTGAAACACTGCATACCCACTCCAAATCGACAAAACACAAGCACGACGTGCGATGATCCACAGCTGTGTGTGCCATATTGTATGTTCCGCAACGGAAGAAAGGACCCAAAAGAATTACTCGTAATATGAAAAATCACAGTTATTTTCGTGTAAAAAGCATAATGGCACCTTCAACTATGTTCCGCAATACACAATTGGTAAGTACAAACCATTTAAAAATATCCGATAGAAATGTGTCTCCGATATAACAGACATTTACCATATTTCGTAATCATGATTGATATTTAGCAAAGAATTGATTGCTTTGTACGAGGGTCACTATTTATATTTTGAGCCTTGGCAACACTGATTGAAGTTAGGCGCGATTTGACGTTTCCACCGAATCGTCTGGCATTATTGACCATAACGTACTTCAAATGTTTTGTCAATAGCTTCATTTATGTTGTTTATGTTGCCTTGGAGATTGCGCGACAACAATAAAATGGAATTAACTCGTGAACATTTTCGTGCGATGATTTTTTACGATTTTCGACGTGGATTATCAAGACAAGAGTGCGTCGATCAACTTACTTCCACATTTGGCGATGAAGCCCTATCCTTTGCCACTGTGAAACGCTGGTATAACGAATTTAATCGTGGCCGCCATTCGCTCACCGACGAGATTCGCGAAGGTCGTCCAAAATCAGTTGTTGTTCAAGAAAACATTGATGCTGTGCAAAACCTAATACTGCAAGATCATCATGTGACATACTGTGAGATTGAGGCAACCATAGGCATTAGTTCCACCAGCATATATAAAATATTACATGATCATTTAGCTGTGAGAAAGGTATGTTCTCGTTGGATCCCACACAATTTGACAAAAACTCAAAAAGACGCTCGCGTCAATTGGTGCAAACAAATGCTCAATAAATACAATCGTGGTGCTTCAAAAGACGTCTATAAGATTGTAACAGGTGACGAATCATGGATATATGCATATGAGCCGGAACGTAAACAGCATTCGACTGTATGGGTGTTTCAAGATTGAATTGAATTGAATTGAAAAGTCTTTTTATTTACTACAGAGCGATGAACCCAATCCAACAAAAGTTGTTCGCTCTCGAAGCACATCGAAACAAATGGTCGCCTGTTTTTTCGGGAAAACTGGTCATGTGGCAACTGTGCCTTTAGAGGAGCGTAGAACGGTCAACTCTGAATGGTACACAACAATTTGTTTGCCAGAGGTCTTCGGTCAAATACGGAAAACAAACAAACGCCGTCGGATCATTCTTCATCAAGACAATGCCAGCTGTCACACATCTCGTCTAACAACAGACTTTATGAACAATCAAAAAATCGAATTGATGGGTCATCCACCATACAGTCCTGATTTGGCACCCAATGACTTCTTCTTGTTCCCGAATGTCAAGAATAAATTGCGTGGACAACGATTTTTGGTCGGCGGAAGACGCCGTTGATGCGGTCAAAAACCATATTATGGAGGTGTCTCAAGAAGATTGGAAAAACTGCTTTGACAAATGGTTCGAACGAATGCAAAAGTGTATTGACCATAAAGGAGAATACTTCGAAAAACAATAAAGCAGTTTTCAATGAAAAATTCCTGTTTTTTCATTGTTAGGCTCAAAATATAAATAGTGACCCTCGTAAAGAAGATTTCAAGGTACTTCAATCCATCAACAATTGCGGACTGAAAGTGGTAAATGTTGTAAGTGCCAAAAGTGAAAGTGTTGGGAAATCACATCACGCGTGCGTGCTTTTTTTTTTTCATCACTTTCATCTTATCACCATTAGACAAAACCAGCAAAAAAGAAACATAAAATATAACAATCAGCCTTGTTTACTTTTCCACAAATGTATACATGTGTTTAAAACACTTTTAAATTGAATGGTATTTGACTAGAGCATTTTTGATCCATAGTTCATACACATTTTTGTTAATCTAAACCTATTTTTATTCAGCAACAAAATGTAATACGTATTTTGGAGAATGGTGTGACAACTATAACGATAGAGTAGGCCCTGGAATCCGTAAAATAATCTGAAGTTTCTCAAATATCTTAAATATGATTTTTCGAAACCAAGTTAGTTCAGGGTTTATAATCTAACTAGAAAAACAGATATATCCATTTCATTCGTTCATAAAATAATCTGAAGTTTCTCAAATATCTTAAATATGATTTTTCGAAACCAAGTTAGTTCAGGGTTTATTATCTAACTAGAAAAACAGATATATCCTTTTCATTCGTTCATAGAAAATAAGTTTTCTTGACATATCATTCACTTAGAATGTAAATCTTCTATGTTTATTTTTCATTTTTATCAGGAGACCTTTGCTTTAAACTTTGATGTGATATATTTATTGGCTCTTGTGTCTTAAAGTTTGTATCATTGCAAAGGCTGATATATTGAAGTCTGTAAAAAGAAGTCTTTGTTTGATTAGGTATTTATGCTGTAATTAATTATTGAAATTTCAGATAGAACAATTGCAAGCAAGACTAACTTTGATTTCTATGAGGTAGACCACTGCATTTTGGAAATGAGTTCTGTAATGGAGAGAAACAATTTCGTTATAATTTTTGTCATTCAGTACCATTGTAAAATAAATAAATTTAATCAATCAAGTATTTTGACTCCACTATTATCCAAAAAAATTGTTTGTCAACAACAAACACAAGAACCGAAGTCCACAACTATTTCTAAGCAGCTCCCACAAGTCACAGGTTAGAATGCAAGTGGTGTATCTCATACTCGGATGGCACTTGTGGTCGTTTGAGGAAAATTGTTGTCAGGTTTCGTTGGATGTTGAATTTTGCATTCTCGTGGCAGCTTCCAAATTTTATAGATGAACCAAAAACACTTTAAATGTTGGTTGTATGTAGGCATCAGACATTAGCACGAGATGAAAGAATTGCATCCTAAATAGACCCAACCAAAATATCTTGAATTGTTTACAATTTGGAGATAGAGTATTTACATTCTGAATGGTGGATATGCTTTGCACATTTTATTTGTTGAGAAAAAAAATATAGCCCTGATTTTCACACACACATGCATGCAGATGTATAGAGAGCATCCATTTCATTGTAGTTGCCTTGGTCTTCATTATTTTCTTCCCAGTATCGAAGGCATTCCCGGACAGTGTTGGAATATTCAGAAGACATTACAGTAAGTTCTCCCCATATCATTCATATTAATATGAATAGTATTGTAAAAAAAAAAGCCATCAACATTATTTACTTTTGGTCAGAGTGACAGAGGTTATGTATGGATTACATGCACATTTGTATATGTGTTAACAGTATGGAGTTGATTTGTTTTGCATTTATGCATGTTTTTTACCTTGGACAAAATTAATGGATGCTTTCAAAAAATTAATTCATCGTACCTGGTTTAGGACTATCCTGATGAAGTACTTGTAATACATAGGTGTGGAGATATGGACCAACGCATATTTTGATACGTTTTAGTATATCATTATTATTAACGAGGTATTCATTTGTTGTATTATATGTACTAATAATAAGTTAATAATGCTCAGTGGTGAATGATGAGACTTGCTGAAGTACACAGACTCCTCGCAGGTACAGGGGTAGTGTTAGGCAGTGGCAATATTTCACAGCACAGAAATAAAAGAAAACATTACTTCTGTAGACAAAATGAAAGGAGTTAGTATTTATTACAATTATAATGCAAATATACTTCGAACGAATGTGAGAATTTGGCCTTATCTGTGTCTAGCCCAAATGCATGGTTGTTGGCATAGGCCTAGCTTGCACCCAGAACTACCAAACCAAGAGGTATGTAATAATAACCGAGCCAATATTTGCTCGGAGCCCTTTATTTTGAATTAGTCTTTGGGCCGACTTTATTAGCTAACGTAGAATTGTAGTCTTATACATGGCATCAATGCATGGCTATCGGCGTACCTATCATCGCATAGGCCTAGCTTGCGCTACCACACCAAGATGTATGTATAACACCGACCAGTTCTTCTGAGATTAAATTCTGTTGACGATCTACGGCGAATGTTTTTATAAGCGAAATTCTCACTTATGTACTTGAAACAAGTATCAGACAGTATCACGATCACAGATTAAACACTTGCTAATTTCAAAAATATGCTACAAACAAAAGCGACATCTACATAAGTTTCCATACAAAATCTACACAAAGTATTTCTCAATATATAAATTACATTGAATTACTCAAAATGGAACATGAACTACAATAAATATTAAACAAGAGAGATACATTACAAACAAGGTGTAATTTACATATAATTACACAAAAGTGGTGACGTCACAAAAATATGGATCATATCATTTTGATCCCATTAATGAGAGGATGGGTGAACCTCCAAGCTGCTTTCGGTAGCAAAATATCCCCTGAGATCATCCACTTTGGGAAACGAACCCTGGCATCCCATATGGTAGTGTGACAAGGGTCAAGACCTCCAGGTCCAGACACAGTATTACCTACCTTAACACACAGAGATGGAAATATCTAAATTACATTTTCTCCTCCTATGAGCTATTGTGACCATTCATGATGTTTACCTCCTTGTGAATTCACCAAATTTTCTAAAATTTATTTTTTTACTTTCCAAGGCCTATTGTATTATGACCAGTGCTTTTGTAGCAACATATAACATTCAAGTTTTCTAAGGCTCTCTGAAACCAAAAGTATGAATATTTTCTGGGTGTCCAGTAGGCGATTCATTGATTGAACTTTTTGGATGTGGAAGTCTTGAATTTTGGTACCAATTGGAGGAAAATTTCCCATTCCAATTACAAAATTGTGGAAATAATTTCTCCTTTTTCGAACAAGAATACCATCTCGTTAAGTGGCAGTCTTTCTCACGGATGGTGCAGATGCCTTTATGATGACTAGGGAACGGAAGTTTAGGTAAATAAATGTTTTTTCTGCGATAAGACAGAGACCCTCATTTTTGCCAAAATTCTGATCATAGCCTTATATGTCAACTCAGATAATTTTATTTTACATAAAAACACATATTTTCCAGTTTTCCGTATGTAAATACATATTTTGCGAATTTTTATTTTACATACATAAAATCGCTCATTGACTTCAGCTACCTCGAAATCCTCCAAGGAAAAATGTTTATTATCCGCACCTCTTTCATATCGAGAGTGCTAGGTTTGTTTTGTCTTTGAACAAGCTCGCTGGCAGACTTTTGGCGCCTCGTCTACGATCCTACTGGGGGAAAATATTACCCAGATGAGGCAAACGCACAACGTAATGCAGAGCTTCGAGAGTGTTTCTGCTTTTGTCATGTTCTGATTCGGTGCTTGTGCAGCAGTAGGTGTTTTCTCGTACGATATGCCAAAAGTTAAGGCAAGTGTTTCATCTCGTTTGCAACAGTTCTGTAAAGAATATAAGGATGTGTTTTCAACTGATGGCAAAGTGTTATTTTGCCAACCGTGTGGTAAATCTATCGCAGCTGACCAACGTTCGCAAATTACGCAGCATTTAGGTAGCAACAAGCATGTTGTTGCTTCTTCACGTTTGAGCGGCAGACAGGCACTTATCGGGCAACAAACTCCATCTACTTCTGGGGAACCGTCGAAATTGTCCGCGTTTTCAATGAACTTGTGCAGAGCTTTTGTGTCCGCAGATATTCCACTGTTCAAATTAAAGAACCCTGATTTACGAAACTTTCTCTCGAAATATACGAACTTCGAACCGCCTGACGAATCAACGTTGCGAAAAACGTATCTGCACAGGTGTTACGAGCAAACCTTACAACATATTCGCTCACAATGTGCGAATCAAAATATTTGGGTATGTATTGACGAAACTACAGACTCCACCGGTAGAAAAGTGGGAAATGTGATTGTGGGAGTGCTACATAAAGACGTAAATGTCTCAACGATAAATTATTTGCTAGTTTGTAGAGAGCTAGCTGGGGCTACACATGTAACGATAGCAAGGCTTTTTAACGAAGCAATGCAGCTATTGTGGCCGGAAGGCATAAAATTTGACAATGTTCTTCTCCTAGTGACAGATGCTGCAGCTTACATGAAAAAAGCTGCAGTAGGCCTTGCCGTTAGCTACCCCAAAATGGTGCACGTTACATGTGTGGCTGATGCGTTGCATAGAATATGTGAAAAGATAAGAGCTCTTTATCCCAACGTCGATAAACTGGTTTCAAATGGGAAGAAAGTTTTTATCAAGTCGCCTAGAAGAATAGACATTTTTAAACAAAAATGTCCTGAGGTTCCCCTTCCCCCTACACCTGTAGTTACGCGGTGGGGCACTTGGTTGGATGCAGCTGTATATTATGCCCAGAACTTTGAAAATTTTGTATCTGTTGTAAACGATCTCGACAAAGAAGACGCATCGTCTATAGAAATTCTGCAAGAACTGTTGAAGGATCCCTCCTTAAAAGTCGAATTGACATACATCTCAACAAACCTATCCTTTCTCTCTAATTCCATACGAAAGCTTGAATCGTCCGCGAACACTTTGGCAGCTTCCGTGGGTGAAGTCCGTATAGTAGAAACGAAACTGGAAGAACTCACTGGATCTAACTCACAAGTGCTAATGTCTAAATGTACGGAAATTTTTGGGAAAAACCAAGGTTTTCAAACTTTGTGCCAAATTGCACGTGTTTTGGAAGGTGAAGTAGAGGAAGAAGAAGCTTTGGAAAACTTCAGCGTTAGTGACATTTCGTGCTTCAAATATGCAAGAATTGTTTCTTGTGACGTGGAGCGATCTTTCTCACAATATAAGATGCTGTTTAGAGATAATCGCCACAGATTTACAATGGAGAATTTGGAGAAAACTATGGTGATTCACTGCAACTCTTCCAAAAAATAGCTCGCTAAGAGGTAAGCATTTAGAAACTGATTTTAGGTGTTTAAAATGCATGTAATATTTTGTTTTTGTTACCAAATGTTTTTCATTTTTGTCACATATTTTCCTGTTTTTATCACATATTTTCAACATTTATGACACATAAAAAATAAATATTTCTGAGTTTTTTAGCACATAAAGTTCCGTTCCCTAATGATGACCCCTTCACACACTAGGATGAACATTAATCCCTACCCCTTGTGTAAAGTTCCTTTCAGTGTCCCTCTTGCAGCAAGCTAGTGGTATTGGTTTTTTGTCTATATTGTCTATAAAGTTATTTTCATTAACCCCATCTTTTGGTGCCGGGAGGACAAAGATATAGTTGGACGTGCACTCAGTGACCCTGAGAGACTGCCAAAATTTTGCCAAGTTATCTAGAAATATTGATCAGTGCATTGGAGATATTTGCACATGTATCTGTGGCACACAGCAGAACATGACAGTTTTCATTAGAAACAAACCAACAATTGGAAAAACTTCACAAGGGGAACTACCAACAAAATGCATGGCCATGGAATTAGGCAGGTGGCAGAAGTTCCTGCAGTGTAATTTGTGCACAGTTTTTATCCTTAGGCGTTAAGCTTATTAAGGAGTTCTTCACCTCGGCTTTAATTGTCAGAGGGCAGAGAAAAATACCTCTGAGTGGTGATAGAAAGAGTTACACCAGACCATAATATTTGGTCACAGTAGATTGGCATCATATTAAACACAAGCTCTGAAAATAGGTGGCTGTGCAGAATTGCACTGGTGCCGCCACATATGGGAAAAGCAATGCGAGAGCGGGACAAAAGTCGCTGTGTCTTTAATCGTCAGAGGGCAGAGAAAAATTCCTCCCAAGTGGTGATAGGAAGAGTTACACCAGACCATAATATTTGGTCAAAAATTGCACTGAAGATTTGGCATCATATTAAACACACGCTATGAAAATAGGTGGCTGTGCAGAATTGCACTGGTGCCACATATGGAAAAAGCAAAGAAAGAGCAGGACAAAAGTTGCTGTGTGGCAGCATTGCCTAATTTGAGCATCAGACCAACCTCTCTCCGGGGCACTTTCGAGTCCCATATGATACACAGCTGGTGATCGTGTGCATTGAAAGTTTGTTACAGGTCCCATAAATGAAATCACGTATCACACATAAGGTTGCTCTTAAACCTCTGAGCACACAGTCCAAAAATTATAAAATAGACAAATATGAAGACTTCAACATCAAGTTGAAGTTTTGGTTTTAACATGGAAGTCAACAAAATTTCGCTCACATTACAGTACAAAATAAAATAATTCCTATAGGAACCCATTGCCGTCCCATCATGAAATTTTGCACAGAAATAGTCAATTGATGTCTTCAAAACATATTTAAAAAAAATGTTTTTTGAGATTTTCAAAAAACTCCCGAGTGTTTAAAAAAAATGCAAAATTCAAACACCACAGTCATTTTAAATTAACGCTCATTAAAAGCAGAAGAGAATGACACCAATTTGAGCTCTCTATGTCAAATAGTTTTTGATCTACAGCTGTTAAAATATTTCAAAATGTTGTTAGATTTTTGGATATTTTATTTTTTGAAAGTCAATAACCCAAAAACTAGAGTCGAAAAAATCTGAAATTTGGCAGTTTTCGTCAACTTTACTGGTACTACCAGTGCACCAAAAGATATCAATTTTTGAGATGTCAAGCTTCAGACGGTTGATTTGACATGGAATAACCCCTATAACATACTTGCCCCCCCCCCCGAGATATCTTGAAAAGGGGTAAAGCATCACCATCTGCCCCCCACTGAGAAAAAATCCTGGGGGCGGTCTTGGTCAGGACACTTCGGTAGGTTTGTGACTAGCTACAAATGGTTTCTTTATGTTGAAGTATTGTCATTCTATTGTTCATATAAAAATCCATATTTACACCCCCCTACAGGGGGGTGTTCATCAAAATTTGGGAGGTTGTTGGGGGTGTGTGGATAAATCACTGGATACATCGCTATCTGTGAAAACTATACGCTGTACAAAACCTTTCAGAAATACGACCACTATGGCCCAATGTTGTTTGTGAACAACAGTAACTTTGGCAACGTTGCACGAGATGAACAAATCATACAATAACAAAAGTTTTATAATAAAGCAGTTCATTGTTTCATAAGAATATATAATTTCATAACACACAACTCAATTTAAAGCCAAACAATGCCACACAATACAGGTCCATGTGGTAGTGCATATTCAACAATGGACACAACCCTAAACAAATAGTATGTTTTGTCGCACAAAATCAAGACAAAAGCTACTTTCTTTTTACCACAGACTTGATTTTTTTCTCACATGCAAATAAAATCCAGAAAAAAAATTAAACATGATGTTCACAAACAACACCAGTGCTAAAAGGGTGTACATTCGACCCTTGGGCGAAAAAAGACGCAGCTGAGTTTGAAACAATAGGATATGTCAAGGCCATTTATCAGGATGCGTAGCGGCAGTCGCCTGCTTCAGGAAGTACTACGCGGCGCGGCGGCGACAACAGAAGAGCCGCAAACGTCAAACGATTTTTCTTTGTTGGAAGCAGGCCCGTAGCTAGAGGGTGGCAGGGGGGGCAACTGCCCCCCTGAGAGCCTGCCTTGCCCCCCCCCCCCTGTGAAAAATGCAGAACACATTCCTACCTAGAATTCGCACTAATCCTTACAATTATATCATGTGTTACTCTAGCAACATAACAAACACACTTATTGATTTTGAGATTTATTAGGGTGTATATAGGCCTCCCCAATGGCACAGTGGTAGGGTCGTCGCCTTGTAATCAAGGGGTCCCGGGTTCGATATCCGGTGGAGGCACATAGTGGTTCGGATCCCACTTTAAACTGTAGGTCCAGTCCCGATTAGCCTTACTGTGCATAAAGTGGACTTAAAACACCAAATCAATCAATGATTATTAGGGTGTATGGGATTCCGTATAATGTCGTATCAGGATTGGGGGGGAAATTCACTTCCAGATTCAAACTTCGGGAAATGATTTCGCAATTTTCAGTATCTAGAACAGTTGTGACATTTTGAGTAGTCTTGCATTAAAGGTGCCTAATGTGTTTGGATGATTTTCTTGGATGTGTTGCTATGAACTTGGAACTGCTTAAATTTTTGTTTCCCAAGTCTACCTTTTGGTAATAGTGATTCATATGGTAGAGAGAGGAGGGAGTGGATATTTGATTTTTGTTACTTTTCTTTGCTTTTCTGCCACGTAGCTAATCGCAACAATGAGTGATGACGTGAAATTGATGAAGATACACTCATAAACAGTGCCTCAACCACAGGGGGCATTGCCCCCCCCCCCGACCTTGGACGGAAATCTATTCTAGGGGAAGCAAACATTGAAGTAAAATAACAAGACTAGGAGAATCTAAGAATAGCAGGACAATTGGGTAGTCATGATGGAATTAGTTTTTACGTGTTTCTTGCATTTTTCTTCCAGACGGCAAAGGGCACTTGCAAGGGGGACAGAGGGACAATTGCACCCCCCCCCATCGATTTCAAATTTTATACAAATAAAAAAATACATTTCGTAAAATTTTCTTGCTCGCTTCGCTCGCATTTCCTTCTATTCTTATAGTCAAAGTCCAGAGCCATATGGGGCGGCACGAGTCGGCCCTGGGAGTCAAACGATCTATATGTAAATTAATATGAAATATTAATGATGACATTGTAATCCAAGAACTCATTGATCAATCAAGGGATTCTTATTTGTTTGTCAGGTTTCAAAACATGTATTTCAACTATAATGTAATACAATTCACACAATATTTTGCAAAATGGTTAACGTAACTAGTAGACAAAAATTGTCTGTAGTGATGCAAGAGACTCCCCTTTGAAGGAAATAGATTCCGTGGTGGACTAAGTGACCCATGTTTTCATGTTTTAGCAAGTACAAAAAAATGTATTACAAATTTTTACACAATTCATCAAGTGTAGATAATATGCAACCATTATTATTTAATTAATTCGATTTTCCTTGCATAACACAACACAATGGTGTTGGATTCTCGTTAGATTCCTTTGTACGTAAAAATCTTGCCTACTGGAAACTAGAGGGAATCATTATGAAGCATGATTTATAAAGGGCTCCCTTAATCAGTTCTGCAGAGAGGTCCAAAGCTGTTGGTACATATTAATCGTCTTTTAACATTATCGACCTGTAAATATCAAGTAGATACAGTCCCTATTAGCCTATTTATGTTAAACTTTATATTCTTTAGCAATCTGGAAAGGTCATCATCGAAATATTGCTATTTGATGCTGCTCGAAGTTTTTTTTTTGTTTTTTTTTTTACTTATCTCTTTTGGGGACGGGGCAAATGCCTCTGTGTACCCTGCTATATCTGCCAATGTGACACAATATATTTAAAATTTGCCCCCTCTAGGATTGACTTTGCCCACCCCTGCAAAGAATTCCTGACTACGGCCCTGGTTGGAAGAGGAGTTTCTTGTATTTGTGCTTGCAACTGAGTGTGTTGTATTTCCTTACTTTGAATTTGAACACGGAAACAATAACAACAATTATACAAAAAAAAAAAAAAAGAATCTTGAAATTGAAACAGTTATCTATACCAAAAAAAGGACATTTCCTCATTTTCCTAAAACCCCGCCCGGCCCATTTTTAGGGCCTGAAAAAGAGGACGTCTGGCAGTGCTGAGGGGGTGCGATGTTGAAAATATGGAAAACATTAAACATGTATGAAAGGGCGCCCGAAGGATTTTTTCTCTGGGGGAGGGGCAAAGTAAGATTTCATATCTTTCCAGGAACTTTATTATTATTGTTTTGTTATACAAAGGCAAGATCAGACTTGAGTCCATTTAAATAGAAATTGGATTCGACTTGCTTCCTTTCCTAACATTTTGTTGATAAACAGTTCTTTGTCTGTGCGTGTCTCTTCTCACAGACCAGTACTGTGTGTTCAATTTGTGTGAGTTGGGTGAAAAAAAAAATTCCTATGCAACCTGAAGTTCTGCTATTTACTAAAGAAGTAACGCATATAAAAAATACGAAATCTTTACATAGAAGTGTGCAATAACAAAAACAAAATAAAACTGCCCGTCTCGATGCAACTCGCATCCAGCGGCGTATACTCTGGGTCATCTAGGTAATCGCAGATGACCCGCTTATATTTCTTTTTTTAAAAAAAATATACATTTCTTCGCAATATTCTTCCAAATAATTTCCATGCATACATTTCTTTACTTCCAGCGCGCGAATGCTTCCAACCGTTTGCCGCTGAATGTCCGGGAACCTTTCTCCAGCCGTTGGAATGACGTTGGGGAATCTCATCCTTTACAATGCTTGGCGAGGAGAGAGAAAAGAGGGGGAGGAAATACTGCTTCTCAGGCGCGGTGATTGCTTGGCCAGGGTAACCTCCTTCTGATGAGAGTCCACCGGTCTCAACCCCCAGAGCCTTTACCTTTCCCTCCGCTGGCGACCGTTGAGACCTCCTACAACCCTCCTCCACAATTCCCTCCCGAAGGCTTTTGTGTCGTCGCTAAACATAGAAGCTGTGTTGTTTATGGCAGGGACATTTCTCAGGAACGGGAATTTTGGGTTCACAAATTGCCTTCTGTAAGGGAAATAGGGAAAACATACCCGGTAGGGTGCGAAGAACAGGAAAATATGAATATCATGGGCAAACCAATTCTACGCTAATTTTCACTTTACATTTGCTTCTGTCTTGCTGATTTCTGTTACTTGAACGTAAATTTATCAAAAGGAAAAAGCTTAAATATTGAAGATGAAGCAAAATAAATTAAAATTCAAAGCTTAAGCAATTAAAGCACCTATATGGTGACTCTCCCCATTCTTGTATTTACAAAAATAGCGATTGTTTCTTCTCTCTAATCTTCAAAAGCAGCGAGAGTACTTCTTTCACGGAACTGAATATTTTTTAACCCTAGAACACTACCGTACGTAAAATGTACGTATGCTTCGCGCTCAATTCCCTCCCCTACCTCCCACATCGCACCCACCTACCCCTCCGCCTATGGTATTCCTCGAGCATTCTGTCAGGTGGCAGCACTGTGGTAAGGAGGGCGGAAGCAGTGAACGTCTTTAGCGGTCTTTAGTTTGTGCGTTATGTGAGACTCTGTACGTCAATAATACGTAGCGATAGTAACAGAAGAAAAATCTTGCACGTAATTTTGACGTGCATGTAGTAATAACGCCATTTGTTTTCACGTAAGATTTGCGTGAATTTTTCTATTATATCTCATTTTTCTATAATATGAACAACATCGCAGCGATCAATGGATACATTATTGACACTCACAACTTCTACAACAATCAGGGCAACTCAGAAAAGAGACAATTCTCACGAATTCAGTTCATGCTTCACCTCCATGAGAACTTGACCAAGATCTGGCAGGAGCAAAGGCTAATAAATACGGGACTGTCACAGGAGTTAAGAAAGTTAATTTTGAAGGTACTGGGGAAGGAAGAGACAAGTACAGTAGCAGCCACATCACAAGGGAACAGAAAGTATTGCAGTTTCTGCAACTACAATAAAAGGAGGATGACAACTACGTACTGCTCCTGTGGGAAGCCAATTTGTGGAACACTACCGTACGTAAAATTTACGTATGCTTTGCGCTCAAATCCCTCCCCTACCTCCCACCTCGCACCCACTCACCCCTTTGCCTAGCAGTGCCTCAAGTTGTCTGACGAACATAAGGCAGCACTGTGGTAAGGAGGGTGCAAGCGCTGATCGTCTTGATTTCGTTTGTATGTTGTGCACTGTACGCCAATTTTACGTAGCTGTGTAAAACGAGAAGTATCTTCCACGTAATTTTGACATTTGTAAATTCGATTTGGATAGTTAGATTTTGAAAACAAAAGTTTAGAAGCATGCACTATTTTCTTGTAAGACTTTAAAATTACATTTGTTCCTTATTTACAGCGTTATGAATATTATTATTGTTTGCTTTTCATTGTTCGAACTTTTCGCCTTCATTCTTAATGTACGAACGGGCTTGTCAAGCAAGACCTTCTCTTAAAATATTCTATGTTTAATAAAACCATGCTTATACATTTTAAAATGAAGAATAACATTCCAATATAAGGAAAAATAAACAAAATAATGTTCACAATGAATAGAAATTTGTTTTCATGATGTAGAGGTTGTTTTAAAAATAGATTTCTTCATGTACGTAAAATTTACGTAGCGGTAGTAATACTGTAATATTGGAACACGGTAGTGTTCTAGGGTTAAAGGAAAAGATTTCAGAAATAAATTATATATATATTAGTTAATTTAAGTTGCTATTCCGCCTCTTCAGATTAATAGTGATGAAGATGAACGAATTAAACATATAAGGAACAAAACACATGAGGCACGTAGCCAGGTAGAGAACTCGGGGGCTGAAACCCCCCTTCCCCGAAATCCTACATACATCTAATTTAAAAAGTGTATAGTGGTATTATGAGCCTCCCCGATGGCGCAGTGGTAGCGTCTTCGCCTTGTAATCAAGGGGTCCTGGGTTCGATACCCGGTGGAGGCTCATAGTGGTTCGGATCCCACTTTAAACTGTAGGTCCAGGCCCGATTAACCTTACTGTGCATAAAGTGGACTTAAAACAACAATTCAAGTATAGTGGTAATTAATTTTACTTCATTGGCAGGATTAAACACATTTCATACTACGTTGTAATAATCTGAGATTCATCTTCAGGGCTTCTACCCCCACTTTTTCAACTTTATGTGGCGGCTACTAATAAGGGATGAATACCCTCCATCTCCACCCCCCACCCCGAAATAAAATTCTGGCTCGGGCCTGCAACGATTCGAACTGTCATCGCAGGGAATTTCGAGCTCGGAAAGGGAATTGTTTTATCATTCATAGGGAATTTCATTCTGAGCCAGGAACACAACAACAGAAGTTTGGTGCGTGAAACTGAATGCGTGTGGTCGTTGGCTTTGTGCTGTGCTTGGTTTTTATTATTTATTTAGGTGTTAGTGTTTGTCGTGATAGTGCTGTGTTAAAGGATAATGGATGTGATAGAAGATTTGCTGGTGAAACCTTTTGAAACATTATCTTTTTATGAGAAGTTGCAAATTGTTAATACAGGTAGGCAAGCCAGTGGCATCGCTTCAACTTATTTCAATATACAAAGACAAAAATTGGGAATATGTGAGGCATTTTTCGCAAGCAAATTATGACAAAACACCAAGGTTGACAGAAAGTACAAGTGTTAATAAACTTTTTGTTGGGCGTGATTACTCTTCGGGGTTGAAAAGAATGTATGGACGCTTGGCGGATACTGTAATCTAAACAATCTTTGCAACGCTTGTGACAAACATGAAATATCAAAAAGCCACATAACTTCCATTGTTAAGCTGCAAGGAGTAAGTTGAATTTTGCACTTAAAGTAATATTGAGGGCTTTCATTTCACTATGCACGTCATTCATTTTATATTTCACAGCCTGTTTTTTTATAGCTTTATAATACTGTCATGTTTTATTATTTGAAATTCTACACGTATATTAAACTGCAATAACGAGAATTAATTGATGGTGGTCGCAAAAGACAAACATTCCCCACACAATATTCATAAATCCGATATGGATCCTGACAGAAACGTTTGGAGTTTGAAGATCAAGGGTCGGAGATTACCCACTCGTTAGAACCAGCATACGCCACTGCTCGCATCAGTAGCGTACGCAGGATTTTATGAAGGGGGGTTATTTCTAAAACTTTCTCCAAATACACATTACCATTGTCTTATTATACTTTAATTAAATAATAATACTCATAATTAATTAACTTACAATTATTTATTTAGCTGAATTACTACTAATAATACTACCAATACCACTACTACTATTGAGTAGTAGAGATCCACATAAATATAGTATTTATGAAAGCAATTGAACGAAATTACTTTCTAGTCATTCGATTTTTATCAAATTCTGGGAGCATTTTTTTGTTTCCTTGTTACGAAATAATTGGTTAACGAGGTGAGACATTTTAAGTGTGAAGACAATCCATAAAAACAAGAAAATATATTAAAATAAATTGAAAAAATCAAAGTATGGAACTCATCCAAGGAGCTGCGGTGTTCTGGTCGGTGGAGTCTGACAATCACGCGGGAGATCCGGGTTCGATTCCCGGAATGGCGGAATTGGTTTGAATTTTTCCGGCTTCTTCCCCGCATAAATGTCCCTGATAATTCACATCTGGATTGTCTCTCTGTTTTTACCAACAAAACATTTTACAATAGTTAACCTTATTGTCGTTTGAATAATTGTCTAGTCAACAAGGTGAGACATTTTAAAGAGACATATTCAAACGTGCTGCGGTAAACAATGGGAAGGCGGACTGGTGACTGTATTCTTGTCCGCCTAGCCTTTGTCTATACATTAGCCGCTTACAACGAACCAATAACTTTCTTTAGTTAATTCTCATTGTTCACACAAAAAAATACATGTTCATTGAACACTGGCGTACGTAGAGGGGTGGCTGATGGGGTTACAGCCCGTACCGAAATTTTGAGAAAATCAGAATTTTCAAATAAAAATCCGTTAAGAACTTTAAAAAATCAAAATGCGTAAATGCAAAACCTCTTTTAAAGTGAGTCCCGATTACCATTTTTGTCTTTGAATACAATTTTAATAGACTGAAAAGCCCCAAAAATACGAAATATTTTATTATGCATCCTGCCCTCCAAAACGAAGCCATGTGCTATCTGCATTTACTATTCCAGCCCATCCCGAAAAAAAAAATCCTGCGTACGCCAGTGTATTGAACATTATTGCAACTGAGGTATAAAACAACTTTTCTCTTTTAAATCATAGTTGCCCTCATATTTTATTTTCAAGAATTCGTGTTAATTTTCAAGGCATTCACTCTGAAAGACGTGTGTGTTTGGAATGCTGTGCTTTTCTCCGTGCTGCACGGAAATAATAATACAAATTATTATTATTATTATTATTAGTAGTAGTAGTAGTGGTAATAGTATTGTTCCAGATCTTTGTGATAAATTAGCCATTTAATTTTTTTTCCACAGCATTTTCATAATATTTCACAAGCTCAAGGGGCGTTAAACCCAGGGGGTGCTCGTTCGGCGGCGCAGATCGTATGCGCAGTTGTCCGTGGATGCATGACGTCACCATCGAAACACTCGGCACGGAAAAGGCTGGTTCCTTATGCAAATATTGAGAAATTTGACAACGAATATCTTCTAAAATATAGTAGCAAGGGAAAAGTTACAACTTTTACTGTTAAGATTCATCCTTTCTAATCAATTTATCGCAAAGTTGATTCAAATGTGTAAAATGGTTTTCAAGAAATCGTGTTACGAAGGAACCCCTGTTTTGTTCTCTCCAGGCTTCCAATTTAAGGGAGTTTTAACTTAAGCGCGTTGGATTTCCTTTTGCTCTATGTTTTGAAATAATATTATTTTGTTCTTGTCAACTGAAATCATGCCTAAATGCTATGGAAAGCTGTGAAAACTATTATCAGAAAACTAACGGAAGAAAACTAAAATATCACAGCTTGATTGATATAAAAAAATGAGAGATTGCCCATTTTTGTGAAAAAGGCATTGTGCGAGATCTAAAAGCAGAACTTTATAATATTGTATGTAAATGTAAGGGTGTAATAAACGTGACTGCTTCCCAGGCACGTATCCAAGGGGGGGCTTAGGGGGCTCAAGCCCCCCCGAAAGTTTTCGCTTTGCACTAGATAAAATGAGATTTTTTGTTTCTTGTGGTGTCAAATAAAATAATGTGACGTTAATTTAAGGAGAGAAATAATTATCGAGGCAAGACGGAGAATATTCTATAACCCTGTTATTGGTAACAGCTCGTATCCAAGGTGGGAATCAGGGGGCTCAAGCCCCCCTTCAGAAAATTTTCAGTTTACGCTAGATAAAATTAGGTTTTTGGCTTCTTGAATAATATGGTGATAATTTGAGAGAGATAATTATCTAGGCAAGACGGAGAATGTTCTATAAGCCTGTTATTGTTAATAGCGCGTATCCAAGGTAGGGATCAGGTGGTTCGAGCCCCCCCCCCCCCGCTCCTCAAGGAAATTTTTCAGTTTACACTGATAAAATTAGGTTTTTGACTTCTTGAATAATGTGACGATAATTTAAGGAGAGGAACAATTATGGAGACAAGACTGAAAATGTTCTATAACCCTGTTATTGTTAATAGTGCGTATCCAAGGTGGGCATCAGGTGTCTCGAGCCCCCTCCCCCAGGAAATTTTTCAGTTTACACGAGATAAAATTAGGTTTTTGTCTTCTTCAATAATATGACGATAATTTAATCAGATAAATAATTATCGAGGCAAGACGGAGAATGTTCTACGGACCCTGTTATTGTTTATAGCGCGTATCCAAGGTGGGGATCGTAACTCGTGGACTCCCCCCACCAGGAAAGTTTTCATTTTACACTAGATAAAATTAGGTTTTTGTCTTCTTGAATAATGTGACGATAATTTTAGGAGAGAAATACTTATCAAGGCAAGACGGGGAATGTTCTATAACCCTGTTGTTGATAATATTGCACGTAAACTTTTCTTACGCTTTCGGTGTTGTCGTAGCGAACTTGAACACTATGTAGAAGAGACTTGTCAGCATTTGGAAGCTGCACAACATAGGTAGCGCCGCAGGTAGGGCGATTCGGATTCATTGTAATTTTTTAATCTCTGGAAAGCGCGAGAGGGAACGTTCTTGAAAAAGAGAAGGAGTCGAACTACTGGCAATATTTACGAATCGTGATATCTGCGAAACGTTCTAGAATATAATGAGGATATTAATACGCGGCTTCAATTTCCCGGTTGATCTGTACAACAGAATAGGTGGAGACTTCAGAGGTAAGTGTGACAATTCGTACAGTCGATTAGTGATCAGTCAGTGTCCATTGGTTGCTTTATAAGATCTAGTGATTCGAAAATGAAATGGACTAAATACCGTAAAGTAACGAAGTCTACCACTAGTTCCAGTTCGGTCCCAAAGCTAAAAACATTGACGACAGCGGAACTTCGAGTAGTGATACGAGTAGTTCGGGTGGAAAGACGAAGAGATCGAAGGTCTCTCTCTCTAAAGTGAATATTTCGGCAGTATCGGGCTGGGCATTGGAGCGATTTATTAAAAAAGAAATAAGCTGCACAGATCAACTGAAAATCAAAGTTTTGAGTGATGATTTCGTTGTGCCAGGACCAAATTTTGTGTATGCAGTCCGAGAATTTCATGGTATAAAAAAATACTTTTGTTTAAGGCTACTGGGTTCGACACCACTCAACAGACAATTTTGGACACTTGCGTGCGAGTGCTTAGGCATGAATATGAACAATTTGGTGGGTTTCGGCTTTTATAAGAGCTGCAAACATGGGAGGTCAAGACGCATTAGTGGTGTAAGGCTCGAATGAGAGAGAAATATTCGTGAACTGTCTGATTCCAGTTCCCTGCACACAGTTTGAATCTTGCGTTGTCGAGTGGATTGTGCATTCCGTGCATGTGTAACAGCTTCGTAAAAACACTTCTGGTGCATAGATGTTTTGATGCCTGATGAGAAGAAATGGACAAACGTACATACTGAGATGGTTCCGGCACACAATATTAATGCATGAAAACAGAGGAGTTGAGTGGTAGAAAATGTCCCGATTTCACGTTCTGATTAAAATGACAGCCTTAAACAGTGGCGACGATTTAGGAGATTGTTGCTCCCCATTCTTTTGCCTCCACACTATCACACTATGGTCTCTTAATGCTTGTCTCCTTGTCCACCCCCCCCCCCAACATTTTGGAACCCAATTGCCACCACTGGCCTTAAACATACAATTGTGATACCCCTTTAAAAAATGGTGTTCAGCCTCCCCCCGCAAGGAATTCCTGGAAACGTGCCTGCTGCTTCCCGTAAAATATCACTGCAGTCTCCACGTTCTTCTTGTTCTGTCTTTTCTTTGCCGCCGTCAATAGCTTCAACACGTTGTATTTTTTATATAAATTTGTCACATATTTGTTTTAATTAGTATTCAGCTCGTTCCGCCACCTGAACGCAGCAGCTACGGCTCAAAGGGCAGTGTAGTTACACCGGAAGAAGGCTCGGAAATGGCAGGCTTCAGAAGTTAACTCATCCAAATTAAATTAAACAGGTATGTGCTCTCTCTAAATTTAAATCATAGTTCACAAATAATTTGATTAAAAGTTTTAAAAGTATATGTTTTATTTAATAGCATATTAATTGGTGCATTCTTCTCCAGCATAGCCATAGGCAGTGACCACACTACGGGGGGGGGGGGGGGGGCAGGAACGCCTCCCAATTCTCGTTCGACAATTTCTCTCTCTCTCTTATCTGCCCCCAGTAAAACGACAAAATAAATAAATGAATGAATGCTATTTTAGCCAAAATGTGCATTTTTGTGTCGTATGTAACGGAATAATAAAAATGATTGCCCCGGGAAAATATAATTTACCCCTCCATCTTTACTATTGCGCCGTCACTAGCTATAACATATTTTGATTTCTATTGTTCCCACATATTTATTTTAATTTTAGTATTGTGAATCATATTCCACTGTGTTACTTCACGTAGCCACCCCCCCCCCCCCCACACACACGTACGACTTCAGTTGTAAGTTTTAGACTAAGCTTGTCAAATATCCACTTATATCTTTGTATTCTTGAGCCATTTAAAAAAATCATTTCGCCCCTTCTTCTGGACTATTTCATAGGAATGTTTTCCCACTGGAAGCCCCTTTGCAGATCGAGATCCGGGGCTATAGCCTTCCCAAGCCACCGTCCCTTCCAAATACTCTCTTGGCCTCATGAAAGACAAATATATGTATTTCTACGAAATATTAATTTGACTTGGCAGTTTCTCTTTTCGAACAGGAATAAGTTTTAAATTTTAATAGCTTATAAATTTACACTATCAATTTTGAGTAAAGGTTTTGCGTAACCCTAAAAGTACATTTAGAGACTGCAAGGTCAACTCTCGATATTTCAGGTATATTAATAATTTTCATCACAACGTCTTGTAATAATTATTTGTTACTTCAATAACCTCCTCGCAAATGTTTCTCGCATATTAAAACATAGATGCCATATGATTGTCATTTTCTGTTTATTTCCTTGTAATGCTGACCTCCGTGGTGAAGTGGTTAGCACAACGCTTTACGATGCCAAGGGCCCCCAGGTTCGAATCCCCGCCCGGGCATGGGTCTACTTTCCTTTCTTCAATTTCATCATATCATCACGCATCCTCATCTTTGCGATTAGCCATATGTGACAGATAGCGAAGTAAAATAAACAATCTATTAATCAATTATTTTTTACTCTTTAATTCTTCTTTAGCATGCCACGTTTTTATTAAAATTATATTACGATTTGTAAAATGACGAAATTCTAAAGGAGAACACGCAACTTTCTTTGTAGCTCATCGGTCAGAAAGTTTCAGGAATATGGATTTTCAAAATACATTTTTTCACATGTACTTTGCCCCCTTTTAAAAGTAGCGCGTTTTCAATTATGTTACTAATCATTAAAAGGACGCCTCAATACCATCTTGGAGGATGACAATTATTATTTTCCCCCTCCTAAAAGTAATAATATACTTTCGCTCTCTGAATCTCCCATATAAATGCTAGGGGCCGTCTGCTTCAGCCGAGCTCACTGCTTCTCCGGTGACGTCACGCGTTCGTGCAAGATCGGCAATCTTCGGATGGCTTTACCTAATCTCTATATTCCTTGCGTTAAACCCCGCAACCCCCATTGTATACGCCACTGACTCGCATTAAATAATTTTCCGAGCTCAACCCGAAGTTTTTGTTGCCGTGCAATGTGGAGAAAATAGGAAGAACAAAGGCGAAAAATAAAACTATTTCTTATCAATCATTCTAAAAAAATTAAGAACATAAAACAACTCGCATTGTTATCAAAAGCAACAAACAAGCACTGGAATAAACAAAAGTGGAAATGTTTTAACAACAATGGTGACAAAAGGAAGATCGCCACCACTACAAGAAAGTAAATGCAATTTCTCTTTCAGGAGCAGCGGATAACTTGTTCTATACAATAATATCGGTATCACTTCCATACTTAACATTCTATGCTCAAAGTGACGACATAGCATAACGTAATATAAAATTTCATTCGGTTGAAGATGGGTTTTGAAAAGGTGGTGCTGAAGGGGGCGCGGAAGAAAATTAAGGGGTTCGTAAGCACCCCTTCGCACCCCATCTGACGCCCCCCTCCTGAGGTCTAGTAACCCTATCTGGAAGACTAATGTCTTGAATATCAGGTGTTGCCTGTTTGCAGTCTTGCTACTGTGATTACAAAATTGAGCCATCATCTTGACCAAACCGAGGAACCATAATTTGTAAGTAAAAAAATAAGTAATATTTTATTTTCTCGCGGCTCCTAACTGACAATGACAACATGAACGCTGAAACAGGGATGCCCACGCGCCTGCGTCAAGGGGATTTTTGGGGGAAACAAAATTTTATAGTTTAGCTGCCACTTCTACATATCTTCACACAAAAATGGGGGGATCGTTTAATTTGATTTACTTGTTATTGATTTTTAGTTATGGTTATTATGTACAGTTTCTCTACCTACCTGTGGCTGATCGCGGCGATGGGTTTGAAATCAAGCACCACCGTTTATGCCTTTAGAATCAGTTTGGAAGAATTGAGGGGTGGGGGATGCGCTGTTCGCATAGTCAAGCAGACAAAATGTTAAAAATAAGGTTCAGTACATTAACAATGGCAGTGAGCCAAGGCAGTTTTGTACGTTTATGTTAGGAAACATGAATGAATTTGCAATGAAAGGTTTCGAATGTTATGCACCTTTCGATTGTTGGCATCTCGGCCAGTAGCAAACAATGTCTGGTGTTTTTCGGACACTGCAGACTTCAGTTGGATGATTTCAGGCACGATTTGTTTCGCTTGCAGTGGCGGAGATTGTGGGGGGGGGGGAGGGCGAGGGCGAATTCCCTTCCCCCGCTTTTTGCCACTTCTGCCCCTGCACTATGCTAAACCTAATGTACTCAGGGAAAGTAAACTGTCATGTCCCCCCCAGTTTGGGCACTTTGCTCCCCTAGTTTTGGAACCCAATCACCGCTAATGTTCGCTTGTTGTGTTCCTGTGCTACGACTGACTCCATAAACTGTCAGTTTTCGTTGTCTAAAGCTTACTTTTATTGACTATGTAAATTGAAAGGGGAACATTCCAAAGTGTCTTACACGACAGTTCAAATACATGTGTGTGGAGTACACGTGTAATACCATTCATCTCCAGGATAAGTGGGAAAACACTATGAACTTAAACATGAATATAAAACTAAAAATAATCCCATAAAGTACAAAACTGTGGAAGTTATATTTGGAAGTGGGCCTTGGCAAAATTACACAAATGCTTCAGGTTCAGGACCAGGTTAGCAAAATCAGCCTAATGAGATGGATAAGCCACGAGAAACACCATAGGTAGAGGAAGATTATTTCCGTAACATATTTGGCTCTTATGCATTTGAAGCATCGGAACGAGTCACAACTCTCGAAGCAGCCAATTAACCAAGCGAGCCGCTGACGTCATCTCAACCCAGAACCTATCGCTAAGCCAGTTGCTCAGGTTTTACACGCCCACTAGGCTCGCTAGACAGATTCGCGCAGTTCGCTGGAGATGTTCCGAAAGTAATTCGACTTCTAATTATTTTAAAAGTTGTTTTATGCTATCCTTCCTGTTCACATGGTTTGATTGTAGTGTTTCTGAAGCTTTGCAATGGAAAACATTATTATTATTGAATTATTTAACGTCGCTTTTTCAGCGGCGTGCATTCAGGATACGCAAGGTACTCACTGCGTACCCACAACACAGTAAGAAAAAATAAACATTTTTTCGTCTTCCCTGAACATGAAAATTCAACAATTATCGCTCCGAAAGCAGTTCCACTGCAAGAAATTCCGATTTCCGCACGAACACGCTGCTGCCTTCCTGAAGGCAGTCCCGAATGATCCCGATTGTGACCGACACCCACCCGATCCGCGTTCCTGCCGATTTCCGCAGAAAGACGCTGTTTCTTCTGCTTGGTACCCTAGAAATTCGGAAGGTAACCCCATTGGCTCATATCAGCCCGACCACGTGTTTGGGTCTGCCCGCGCTTACCCTCTCTCCCACTTCTTTCCAGGTTCTAAGCATCGAGGGTACCCAAGATTTTGACAGCGTATGCAGTGTTGACAGTAGTCAACATATTTTTTTCTGGAATGCTTAGCTTACTAGCATTTAGCAGCCACGCGTAGATAGATCACTGTTGGCTTGCAATAAAAATACATTATAAAAAGTGATACAGGAATCAGACAGGAGGGCAAGAATATGTAGTGGTGGAAGATCATATTTAATATACGCGTAAACTATCACATATAAAATATTTATGTGAGGTAGCAAGTTTTTTTTTTTCGTATAGGGAGGTGAGGACCAGAATGGACTGTCACTGTGTCGAGGGGAAAATATGTGAACAATTTGCAAGTTTCGCACAATTCTCAGAGTATGAGAGTATCTGTTTATCTCCTTTCGGGATAAACATTTCCTTTGAGTTCCATAGCATGGGTGTTGATTGTTGACCCAACGATATGAATGAATGATAAAAGAAAAACATAATAAAACACAATGCTTACAATGGGATTAGAATGAGATCCCCCTTCTTCCGCCAGACATTGCAAAGTGATGTACGGTAGTTTAGCTTTTGAAGTGTTCTGGGATGTATGCTGACGTATTTTCTATTTGTCCTTAATTATCTCCCTCCTACAAAATACTTTGTCGACTGGCAACTCCGATTCATTCGTCCACAAGAACGCGTGGTTTTCGGGCATAGCGGACCGGACACAACGTACTGTGGGAGGTTGACTTTTGCTTTCTTTCTGTCGTGTGAAATTTGCAGCGAGTGTTTCGTTCATATTATTTACATTACAGGATCTCTATTATTTGTCGGTGCTGTGAAGTGATAAAAATAGGGGGACCGGGAGTTATTGATGACATACTGGAGAAGGGATTTTCGGAATTTACGAAAAAAGTGTAAACAATCCGAAATGGAAGGTCTGTTCCTGATTTGGAAAAATTGTTTCAGGCAGGAGTTGTGAAGGATGGTAAGCAGTATATTAGTCATTTTGATTTTTGAGAAGAAGAAAAAATATCTCTACAGAGTGATTGACTGAGTAGAAAAACAGTGAAACTTTATTGTTGGCCTTATTGAGCCATTTCCTTCCCGTTCAATGTTCATCGCACTGCATGAAGGAAATAATCAAAGTTGAATTGTTGGATTCTACGTAGCTACTATCAGAATATATTTGCGAATATAAAATATCATACATATATTTTACCTCGTTACATTTGGATATTGATACAAGGATGAGAAATTTCCCATTATAAAATTCTAGAAAAAAGTTAATTTCTGAATAACATGATGGCCAGGGAAGGGGGGGGGGGTTCTGGCCCCCATAATTCATTTCGGTTGGCCACTTGTTGCGTACCCTAGTTTAAATGTCACCGCACGCCACTGCGCTTTTTTAACCTTGTGGTTAATCGCGATGAGGAAGATGGGATTGAGAAAGTTAGAAAGTTCAGGTACACACGACATGACGGGTTCTGAATAAGTTACGGATCTACAAAAATGGGTTAAGAATGGATTTCTTAAACCATACCGTGTTGTCCAGTTGTCGACCTTTCCAAATTTGCAGGTATTATATAAAATAAGTTGACAAATTGCTCTGCAGAACGCACAATAAGTGTAATTATGAGCCATTAAAAACCGACTACGTTCGTGAATGGCTGATGAGTGTTTAATGCAGGCCCGTACCCAGGGGAGAGGCTATGCCCCCCCCCCCCCCGAGCCAGGAAATTAAAAAAGGTGAACCTATAAAATGCTACGAAAATAACATCGACGATTTTTCAAAATTGTAAAAATTTCAATTTTGTCCTTGCATAAATGAATGTGTTTGTTGTGTAGAGAGGCAGTCTCCAGAAGTCTGCAGCCTGCAACGTTACGTACTTTTAGTTTTATAATCATTGATGCAAGGCTACCAGCAGTGGTGGCGATTGGAGGGGCATGGGGGACAGTTGTCCCCCTACTATTTCTACTTTTGCCCCTGCACTATGGCCTCTTATTGCCAAGCTTGTCTACCCAGACCCGGTGATGGCACATAGTGGTTCGGATTAACTTTAAACTGTAGGTCCAGTCCCAAATTGTCCTTGCCTTCCAGTTTGGCACCCAATCGCCAGTACCAGGTGAAAATGTCTCTCTCTTTTTATTTTCGATTAACCATAGTCCGCTACAATTTTACGTAGTGGGTTCACGTTTAGAATTCTTTATTGTAATAATAATTGTTAATGCGTATAATTTAATTTATAAATATATTATTTTTTAAACATAGAATTATCGTAGCTGTCCAATGGTTCTGGTATAAGAAAATAAAGGAAATTTGAAAACATTTTTAATTTGCGAAACTTGGAACTATCCGAATACTTCTGACCAGTATCAGCGATCGGGTGCCAAAACTGGGGAAGGAGAGGGGGCAAGGATAGTTATTTTCTCTTGGTAGGCAAGCAACCTTTTGAGTCCCAAGGCCCATTTTCACAAGTAAGCCTCACGGTCCCGAGCCGATTTTGAGCAAAATGCAGAGTTTCAATTAAATTAGTGTAGTTCGGAGACTAATTGACCTAGAGATGAGTGATATACCATTGTACGCGGAATGAACCAGAGATTCAGACTATATGAAATGTATGCAAATTCGGCGTATATATGGAGGGGGAAAGGGGTGAAATCCCCTGAAAATAATTTTAAAAAAAAATGGTATTTCGCCCCCCCCCCCCCCCCGAAAAAAGGATATGAAAAGTTCAAAATGCACATAGAAATTATCGCTGTCATGTAAGAAACATAAAAATATTTGCATCATTGTCGTATGATCGGGGAATCTCATTGCTTAGTGTGCCAGGGAAGATATATTCAAGAATCCTGGAGAATAGACTCAGAAAATATGTCGAAGAGCAATTAGAAGAAAGTCAAGCAGCCTTTAGACCAGCAAGAAGTGTACAAGACCATATTTTCACCCTCAAACAAATAACAGACAAGACAATAGAATATAATAAAAAGGCACATGTATGTTTTGTAGATCTACAAAAGGCTTTTGACAGAGTTCCTTGGAATGAGATATGGAAATCCTTAGAGAAGAAAGGAGTGGATAAAAACCTAATAAAAGCAATCCAAAGTTGGTACAAAGGATGCAGATGCTACGTGAGGACGAGAAACCACCAGTCAGAGGAATTTGAAATAACAACAGGAGTTAAACAGGGAGATATACTATCACCATATCTATTCATAATCTTATTAGATGAAGTACTAAAGGAATGCCATATAAAAATGAAACAATTTCATGTAGGATACTGGAATTTGAAATCAATTAAACTAACAGAGCTTATATACGCTGATAATATTATACTAATAGCTAATACACAGGCTAGTTTACAATATAACCTAAATATTCTTAATGAAGAATTAAAGAAAAAGAACATGGAAATAAATACAGAGAAAACTAAAACAATGATAATTAGCAGAGAAAAGACAAACCATAAGATAAAACTGAATAACAAACCTTTAGAACAAGTGACAAATTTCAAGTATCTTGGAGTAATTATAAACAGTCAAGGAAAAGAAGAGGAAGAAATAAGAGATAGAATCATGAAGACAGGAAAGCTATATCAAATGACAAACCGACGATTTAGAGGCAAAAAAGAAATATCTACCCAAACAAAATTCACTGTATATAAAACAATTTATATACCAACACTTACATATAGCAGTGAAAATTGGACAATGACTGGAAAACACCTGCAAAGTGTACAAACAATGGAAATGAGGTACGTTCGAAGAATAAGTGGGAAAACCAGGAAAGATCGGATAAGGAATCAAACCATTCGGCAATCTTTAAATGCTCATCCACTACAAGAAGCAGTTGAACGTAATCAACTCAGATGGTTCGGCCATTTGAGCAGAATGAGTGAGACGAGACTGCCAAAGCAGATATGGGAAGCACGTCCACAAGGAACAAGACCAAAAGGAAAACCAAGAAAGACATGGAATATGAGTGTCAAAGAGATTTTGGAGAAACGAAGCATAAGATGGAAAGAGGCACAGGAAATGGCGATGGACAGAAACGTCTGGAGAGCTCTCTGTAACCCCTCGACACCGGCAGGTAGAAGAGGACGCGACTAAGTAAGTACTAAGTAATTAAGTCGTATGACCAATGTAACTTGAGTTGTACCCCCAAAAGGAATGGTGGGCACGCCACTGATTCAAGCTTCAAAATGCAGCGGTACCTTGAAATGACTATAGCTCAGAAACTAAATGCCCTAGAGATATTAAAGATATACCGTTGTACGCAGAATGAATCACAGATTCAGACGATATATAATTTATGCATATTCGGCGTACATATGGAGGGGGAAAGGGGGGAAATTACCTCAAAAATACTTTTCTTAAAAAAAATGGTGTTCCCTCCCGCCCCCCGAAAAAATGTCAAAATGCACAAAATGCAAAATTTATGCAAATTTGGCGTATATATGGAGGGGGAAGGGAGAAAACCCCCAAAAATTATTTTAAAAAATTGTTGAAATGTTTGAAATTTATATTTTCCCTTGAAAAGAGACGCAAAAGAGAAGTCCCTTTTTCCGCCTTTTCACCTCCATTTTCATGAAAAAAAGGTGCAAGAAACATTTCTGTTAAATACATGTGTTAGGAACAATATATAAAAAAATCGAAATTCTAGCCAAAAATAGAAAAGTTATAACGTAAAAACTACGACCTTGACACAGCATCTCGATCGAGACGCTTGGGACCGTGATGGTTACTTTTAGGTATCTCGATCGAGACGCTTGGAATCCAAAAGGAGACCATAGTACGGTGGCAGAAAGTAGGAGGCAACTGCCCTCCTCAGGTCCCCCCAAACAGCTACCACTGTGTGTGTGTGTGTGTTAGTGTATGTATATGTATCGTATATATAATATATATAAACACGGATCTGGCTCCTCTCTCAAAAAAAATCCTGGGTACGGGCCTGGGTTAATGTCCACCTTAATTACATCCTGTGAGTCGGATATTTTAAAATTGGAGCCAATTGAGGAAATTATCAATAAGCTTGCTGCAACAACGTCAGAAATTGTCATCATTTGTGTAAAATGTTGTTACAATCAATGTCAAGTAATATACAATATAGATGTAATTGTCTACATTGTAAAGGCCTCCCGCGTCATGGTAGCGTCGTCGCCTTGTAATCAAGGGGTTCCGGGTTCGATACCCGGTGGAGGCACATAGTGGTTCGGATCCAACTTTAAGCTGTAGGGCCAGTCCCAATTAGCCTTACTGTGCATAAAGTTGACTTAAAACACTAAACTAATCAATCAATCTACATTGTAAATAATACCTAAAGTAAACGCATATTCTTTAAATATGTCTGTGTTACACTGTTCCGCGAATTTTGTCTGAAGAAAATAATTTGAGCAAATAATTCGGCATAAAGGGGGTGTTCTACCCGTTTTGGGGGAGTGTGTCATTTCGGCATAAAGGGGAGTGTTCTACCCGTTTTGGGGGGAGGGCACCCCTGCGCTGAAACGTACTAAATCCCACTGTAACATACTACGAACTAAATCTACACAGCCTAATGAAGCAAAATTGGATGTTTGGAAATAAAAAAAAAAGTATCAAGACTTTGACGGTACGTTACACTTTTGTTTTAGTTTTCTGCAGGTCATGTGTAGACACTGACACAAAATGTGTTTAAACTTTGTTTCTTCATCTTCCCGCTTACTGAAACAATGACTTATTTTTCACGATCACGTGACTTCAAAATAAGGGCCTCCCCGATGGCGCAGTGGTAGCGTCGTCGCCTTGTAGTCAAGGGGTCCCGGGTTCGATACCCGGTGGAGGCACATGGCACAGTGGTTCGGATCCCACTGTAGGTCCAGTCCCGATTAGCCTTACTGTGCATAAAGTGGACTTAAAACACCAACTCAAACCAAGACTTCAAAATAATATGAAGTTAAATTTCTTGATGTGGAATAACAAATTTCTTCGCTCGGTAAATGCATACCAAAAGAAAAGAATAAGATAACAATAAAAAATATATACAATAATACTAAATCTTGTCATTCCGGGAGACTCCCAGCAGGGGCGCCGAAACGGGAGGTCGCCCCCCCCCAAACTTCACTTGTAAGAGGCCCAATGTATACATCTTGGAACAACATATTATTTATGTGATAAAAATTCCATAAATTAAGTGAGGATTCTGCGTGAAAACATTTTAGGTCCTTATTTTCACAGATTTCTAATTCGAATTATTTCATCTATTTATGATTATAAAATTTTTGCATGCAAAGAAGCGGGAAATTACGCAGGATTCTCTTCTGAAATGGGTAAATCAAAAATGTGGAGTCCATCACTTAGCCGAATCCTTATAGTGTTCAGCATGCCTGTGCGAACATCCCACTTCAGTATTTCTTCTTTCGAGCTCACAGTGAATTTAGAAACAAACGTATGATATATATATGTAATCAAAATATAGTTAATTTCTTGTCCAGATAATAAAGTTGGATGTACCCGGGTATATATATGTTTGTGTTTTCAGAGCTAGTTAATTGCAATTACAATTTTTTAAAGGATTTCTTCAAGCGTGTCCCTACTACTGAAAAAAAATGCTCCCCGCCGGCAAACGGAAAAAGTTGGTATTTTTGCCTTCCTTAGCTTTGGGCCCCACTAAATATCGGAAAAAATTGGCGCCTGACTCTCGGCCATACCGGCAGAGTTGACAAACCTAACTTTAGCTGAAGAAACGAGATTACTTTCCCGCGTAGAGAAGTCTCGTGACATGCCTCATTATTGCAATTCATTGCAAAGGCAACCCTGACCTTCGCCTCCACGAACCCGTTGTCGGAAATAGCAACATCTCAAGCTTGACGAAAAGATTGCATAACTTTTAACATATTCCAAAACGAATCGTATAACTTTCAATTTTCTCGCAAGCATTCACATCTTGGCTAGACAAGTTTTTCTTTGTTTTTGAAGAACACTACTTTCTGATTGGAATACTCACTTCTGACGAGCTGTCTTCGCTAACTTCCAGCTTGACCGTGGCAGTTTGTTCGATTTCGCTCTGGACTCCGTTAAAAGACACTTCTGCTTTCCCAAGACAGTCAACGCAGAATGAATGTCTTCGCATCATTTCAAGGCCCATCAGTTACGACATTGCTTCCCAACGTAAATAAAGGTAATTATACGTTTCTTGAAGTTAACATTATAAAGATGAGACCAGCGACATCGAGTAGCATGTATAACACAATATGTTTGTTTCCTTCCTTTTCCTTAGGTTTGCTTAAAACATCTCTTAAATTAAATTCTCAAATGAAGCAGTTCTCCTTAATCTTAACGCACATTTATCAATGTATTTTATTGCGCTCACAAAAATGTTTAAACAAATGCTTTAAATGTTTGCAGCATGTGTTTCTTATGAATGTATGAGCATTTTATCTATAAACGTTGTTTTTATTAACAAAAATACGTACATTTCCTTAGCGGTGTTGAAACCGATTTTTATTGAGTAGAATATAATATGTAATCTTATTTATACCTTGCATCAGGTAAAGTTAAGTTCCTATGCACTCTGGGGGAATGGTGTGTGTGTGTGTTTTGGGGGGGGGGGAGAGGTGATATGGCCCTCACATATTCATTATCTCGGCTCAATGTTTTAAAGGCGATGTGATCAGCATCAGGCTCCGGCCACCTTTACTCCTTAGTTACCCATTTTAATTGAGAGTGGGCGAACCATAGAGCGGCTTTATGCAGGAACACGGTCGAAATCAATTCAAGCAGGCCCTTCCCTTACACTTCTGTCTACAGTTTGGTTTATGACAAGGTTATTTGAAGTATAGAGGTAGGGTCGCTGTATTGTTCTCTTGTGATGACGAAACAACGAAAGGTGACTTTATCCATGAAATCTATGCGCTAGTGTTGCAATATACAGATAGAAAAAAATGTCAGACACGAATTCGACTACACAAATGTGCATTTCCCGATGTCAACGGTTTTCTTCTTTATAAGTAAGTAAGCTATCTAGAGCTTTCATTAATTAAAATACTGATGGTCACTTATTATACATAACATGATAATGTATAGTACTATTGCCATATGTTTGAAATCAGCACAATGGCAATTCATTTCTTGTTAACCCTGAACTTTTATGGACCGTCTCACAAACCGCATTGGATTTATATTTTACTTTTTTCTCGCACTCCTCCATCGACAATGGACCCTTCTCCATAACTTTCAGTTCACGGGGTCTTGACTTCGTTTTTTTCAAATCTTGTTGAATTGCATTTTCGGCGAGTGGCCTGACAGATGTTCCATGGAATACTTAAGTGAAATTAATGTATTGCCCACAATCGTTTGAAGTAATATTACTAATTACTATAATACATTTTAAAATGTCAGTACATTTTAAAAGTGGATTAATTATACCACAAAATAACTGTAAGTTCACTTCTGACAGTATTGCAAATGGGAAGAAATTCAAAGTACTATCATATGAATACTTAAAAATATGGCGAATATTTTATTCACATTGAAGAATATTAAGTTATGATTCATCTACCGTTGCTTAAATTGCGAAAGTAACCGTGACTTTTTTATAGTGCTTAATAAGTACCATACGCGATTCCAGCTGGCGAGATAATTTATAACTATTTCTGGGAATGCTTGCTTCGCCACGTGGGGGCAAATTAAGAAGGCAAAGTAAAAGTATTATTGAGCAAGTTTTTTTTGTACAGAGGCTTAAAACTAACGACAACCACACAAAACTTACTCCGTCACATTTTGACATTCATTTGCTGTCCTCACAGAATATTTGAAACAAAAATGCAAGCCAAAATTTCATCTCAAAACATGACATGCAATGCTACACTTCGGAATGAACGTTTCCGAATTTCAATTTACTAAGGATATTTGTTTTTGTTGTAATATAGTCCCCAAGCGTAGTGGTGACGTCGTCGCATTGTAATCAAGGGATCATGGGTTCAATACCCAGTGCAGGCACACTTCACAGTTGTTCGGATTCTACTTTAATATTAAGCTGTACGTCCAGTTCAGATTTGCCTATCTATTCATAAAGCGGACTTAAAACAGAAATTCAAATAAACAAACACCCGAAGGAAAACCACAGCCTAAATCTTGTGGTGTAGTACAGTGGGATCCATGAGTATTGCCGTGCAAATTATCCATGACTATTTTCATTAATTTTTCTCTTACACCCTATGTGTTCTTAAGCGAGATTTTTATGTATGCTGGTGCGGAAGTAGTCAACAGCTTGTTTTGAGTTTTATTTTAATTCTTGAAGCTCTTATTGGGTCATATAAGGTGCACGAACATGGTGATGGACAATTTGCAGGGTAATTACTCATGGATCCCACTATACATACTGATAAAGGGTTCGAAGTTGCCAATCGTCTTGCCACCCCCTCGCTGTAAAACAGGACAAGGGGAGAGAAAGGGAGGGAGGAGACAAGGGGGACGTTATTCCCTTAGCGTTTTTTTTAATGTGGTTTGCGAAAGATTCAGTCCAGTTCCTTTCTTTTTTAACCTTCTTATCTTTATCCCTTCCTCACATACACAATACATGCTGCTTGCTGAGCACTGCAGTGACCATACTCAGAATTAACTCAGAATGGGGCTGGCTGCTCGCAGACGAGAAGGGAAGGGCGTGGCTGGCAACACTTTCGACTGTCAGTCAACCGTACACCCAACGGCGAAAGAAACAGTAGGCGAATTGTCCACCACCATTTTAATTAGGTCTCAGTGGCGTAGCGCAGTTCTCTGGGGCCCCCTGCAAGTAAAATATTGGGGGCCCCTCAGTGGAAAAAAATATGGAGATGACGCCAGAGTGGGAAGGACGCACAATAGTTAGCAACCCCCCCCCCCCCAAGTTGTAAAATGAATTAACTTTAAACCTACCTTCCCATTTTTTGTCATTGATCAGTTCAACGCGGTGGCACATCCAGGATCCCTTTTTTAAGGAGGGTGGAGGCTTCACACAGTCAACTATTTTGTCCGTGATCCTTTGCATTTTTGTTCAACCCTCTTTTTACCCTTTTTTTTTAAAAAAAATGTAGGTTACACATATATTTTAAAAAAATTCTATTTGGCGAAATTGTTTAAAGGACAGTAAATCCTCCTTTTTTGGACTTGAGGTGGATGCGCCTTCAGTCCAAAAAGCCATCCTCTGGCTGGCTATGCCAGGCCAAGATTCGACAAAAGAGCCGCTCACATTACGCTTCTAATACTAATAGTGAGTTATACTGAAGCAAACTTATAACTTCAGTTATGGGGGTTGAACTGGACCTCTAGATTGTCGATGGTGACCTAAGGTCAATTGCAATCTGCTGCGAAGAAATAGCAGCGGACTCATCTTGAGAGATAAAAAACTAAGCAGCGACTGGACTTTATTCACTGAAAATTTGTCACACAATGAAATGCCGATTGGAAGGATTGGAGCACTTCGAGCACTGTAAGTGTATATGTTGTATACCCTGCGTGGCGGAATTGGGGCTGCTGGATCTAAGGGGAAAGGGATAATTGCCCCTGGACTCCACCTCCTGAGTTTTTGGACCCCTCTGAAGTAAAACGTAACAGGTGTGAACAATGTGGGAAATTTATCTCTGATCTTATTTCAATTTCATATTGAAGTTTGGGGCCCCCCTTGAAAATATTTGGTGGAAAGTAACATTTTAAATATCACGTAATATTACTAGTAAAAAAAGCTATAAATTGTTGGTTTAGTTATTGTGTAACAATAAGACATCGACCGGTTGAATCTTTCTACTCGATTCACTGTACTACACTACATTACACTACGTAGCTGTAAAGGTATGAGACGAGAGAAGTCTCCTATCGATTGTCATTTGTGAGCAAGTAACGTAATTCTGAATTTCGGAGAAGACCCATAATGTCAAGTTGCCGGGCCCCTCTGGCTGAGACAATACGCCACTGCTTATTATCGCAGAAGTCGTCAAATGATAATGTTACTGGGAACCAAATTTCTGTTTCGTAAATACATTTTTTAAATAAGCGACACTCTCTGTTGAATTTCTGGGATTATACAAAATTTCAGGAGCGCAGACGCAGAGAGAGAACATAGCGGGGCCAACCCGCTACGCCACTATTCGGTCTGTATACTTTGGGTCTCTGTATTACACATTGTGATGATAATGACGTCAATAAGAAGAGAACAATGCCTGCTTCGAAACAACATAGTTTCATTCCTTAAAACAACACGGGATGTACAATAAAAAAGTAATTAAAATAGCGGTGGACAATTTGCCTAACATTATTTTTGCCGTTAACTGTACAACGTGCTGTGGTTTCGGCAGGAAGCGAGCTGGAGTAAGGACAAGCACGGCTTTAAATAATAATAATAAAAATACAATACGATACCCGTCGATCACCATGGAGGAGTGGTTAGTATTGAGCGCATGCTACGAAACCATGGGTCCCAGGTTCGGATCCTGACTTGAGCGTGGGTGTTCTATGCGAGTGTCCCTTCATCATATTATCATCACTCATCCTCGCGATTAGTCAAAAATAGTTCGAAAACGGTGCTAAATAAAAATCAGTCACCAGTAGCAGCAGAAATTTCTCACCACACTCCTGCTTACATAAATAAGAACGGCGATGATACGTGTAATGTTCCATACTAAAGCTTTCAAATACATTTGTGCCGAATATCTGCAGTTAAAATACGAGAACAATGCTATTTTACAAAGCATGTACACGCATTAACGCAACTACAAAAAGTAAGTACATAATGATTTCCTGGAAATTCTAGAAATTTGTTTGATAATTATAGCCCTCAATCCTTCTTCCCCGAATTTATTTTACTCAGCACCTCCCCATGAATCATCCTTCCTAATTTTGTCTGTAATGTCTGCAGTTCCATTAAAAATAAATAAAAGTTTTCCGACAAGGAGGATATTACATAGAAATCAGCCAGGATAATAATGGAATACATTTGGTTGTTTCATGATGATAGTAACGATGAAAATGAATGGCAGACCACATTAAACTAATGAACAAAACATACAAAGACACATCTATGCCCAGATAAGGACTCTAACCCAAAGCCTTCAGTGCAGTGGCGGATCCACAAGTTACAGTTCGGAATTCCAGTAGGATACCTAACTTCACCTTGAATAAATTCTACCGGGCTAGAGGTATACAAAAAATACACACATTTTAGCATCTGTAAAGTTTATTCACTTTCTTGTCCTGGTTTTGTATGAAGAAACTCATGAAGTTTTATTAATGTATATGCTTGTACCTCAATGTGGACACCATTTGGTAGCTCGACATATCCAAGCGATACTCAAGCTTTTGCCAGTGTTGACCAGCATTTGAGGCACTTCCAACGATATACTGTCTGTCTCAAATCACCCAAATCGTGAACTTCCCTCCTGTACACAACATTTTTAATGAAGCCCCCATGCAGAAAAATGCTAATGGTGTCGATCTCTGTGGCCTGGCAGTTTCTGTGCATGCGCGACTCAATGTTGTACAAGTGGACTACTGAATTCTAGGATCAATGGTCTATTGACTGAGCTTCACTACTAGACAATATAAGGAGTAGTTTTCGCATTACAAGCAGGTATTTTTGTATAACTCTAGGCTGCACACCCTGTATATAAAAAAATATAGTTAACGTGGACACAAACCAAGCTGACTTCGACGTTATTCAGATTGTTTTGTAAAAATGGGGATCAAGGGCTGGAATAGATGGTTATTGTTGTGTCATCAAAATTTTTCCCATTGCAACGGTAAACTGAACAAAAAGAGGTGAGGAGTTAGACAATAAACAAAATCCTATCCTTTCAAGGGCTCTCTGGTTTGATCCTCTTTGGAGGCATATTGCTCAGTTGTTGAGATGCAAATTTAAACTATAGGTCCAGTTCCAATTAATCTATCATGACTTAAATCGAACTTTAGCAATTTCATTTAGTATTTGGTTCCTCACGTGGTGATGACCACGTTGAAGCATTAATAATCTTAGTGTTTTTCTCTTTTTTCTTTTACTAGTTCACTCTACTGTAGTTCTGCTATCATCACATATTGAAGTTTAGTCTGGTTTGTCTTAAGAATCCACGTTAACGCTCAATCAATAAAGAAAAATAATATATTTAGCAGTATCTTAAAAAAAAAGGTTGCTTAAAATATACAGGGTGTCCGAAAAAAACTGGGGTTTGGAATTAATTTTATCACATTCTGAATTGTATGTAATGAATGGGTTTTCAAACTTTTGCTGTCGCGGCTCCTCTAGCTGCAAAATGCTACCCTCAATATAGTCACACAACAAATTATAATGTATACTTGTGAACTGTACTGCAAACAACCGAGGGAACCAATGTTTATGTTTACATTTTTAACACTTTCTATATAAATACATGTGATAAATGTGTATATCTTCGTTGGCATGTACATATACAGGTAATGAAAATATAATGTGTGATTAATACAGGTTTTACAAATTTTTTTAATGTTTACGAGCTGGTAATTCACTCAGCGATACAATATTCATGAGAAAATGGGATACATACAGACAGAAGAAAACCTGGGTAATATATGTTAATAACAGGCATATTAAACTGTTCAGCAATGTCGGTGGGATGAATGAGCTTGCTTGGCGTCGCACAGTTTATCGAATGTGGGTACATATTTGGAAATTGTAAGGTGCATTTCATTCTGGATATTTACTCTTGATTTGTATTTGGACTCGCATGGCTGAAAATTCAGATTCACAGATAAGAAGCCACAGAAGGAAGCAGAATGTGCAAGGTTTTTTTTACTTAAGTCTGGATACTGATTCCTCACAGAGCTCCAAAATTCAGGTAGTGTTGCAGAAAGGAACACAGTATTCACTGTTGATTTGATCTAGCCACTTTGGGCTAATCGGGAAGATGAGAATGAATGGACAATCACAAACGCAGAAGGACAGCACATAACACAAACCCCACAAAGAATTGCACAGTGAGTCCAGATGTCAAGAGGCTCGCTAGTGTGCAAAATGTAGTCCAGGGTTCAGTACGTGGATGGGAGGTTGACGTCTGGGTTTCTTCGGAAAGGGTCACCCATACACCCCATAGTCTTCAAGGTCTTGTGTGAGGCAAGATCAATAAGGTGCTCTTTTCTGCTGTGGTAAAATGAAGGTGAACGGATCCCTGATCCAGATGTGTTGTTCCTGTGAAAAGTACTCCTTGAAGTGGAGATGAAGTTGTGGCAAGCATTCCACAAAAACGCATTTGATTGTACTTCTGTTTCTATTAACATGACCAATGTAGGAAATGAATCGCCAATAATTTTATATTCGGTAGCTCAGTTGTTACGGCATCTGACTACCATGCAAGAGACCCGGGTTTGATCCCCGGCAGAGGAGAACTGGGACTTTTTCAACCTGTTCAAGCAGCTCCGGCACCCACCCAGCATCGTATGAAGTGGGTACCTGGAGGAAAGGCAGCCAGGGGCATGGTGCTGATCACATCACCCACAACTCGGCAGACATCAAGAAAGTGTGGGGCCCTAAACCCCCCCCCCCCGGCCATATGCCTTCATGGCATGGTGCAAAGCACAGGGGAGCAGTTTACTTTTTTAAAATTTCTTTTCCAAAGCAGTAACTCCCTTTTGAAAGTGCATTGAGGTCATTTTTAATTATCAACATTAGTACCAATCAACCGAAATCCAAATACCTTTAATCATATTTCTTGCACTTCAGCTTTGGTTTGTCTCAAATACTGAGTTCTGGATTATCCAGTTCAAGCTTCTTGTACAGTCACGGACACTGCCGGCTTGTAATGATTCCATTGAAAGTCAATGTATTGATTACAAGCCGGCAGTGTCCGTGACTGTACATACATAGAAGAAACCTATCCACTGGGACACTACTGTCATTCACAATTGAAGAACAAAGATTTCAGCCTGGTGAACCTTCGCTGCACAGTAATTCTGCTCAGATTTTTTTAACCACTACCCGAATTGTGAGCCACAAGTTGTTGCCAGAATTGTCCTCTCCCTACATATTTGGTTCTTGTCAAGGTTATACGATTGATTGCTTTGGTTTATTTTACTTCGCTTTTGACTAATCGCGATGGGAATGAGTGATGAAACCAATGAAAGGACACTCACAAATAACACCTATAGCCAGGCGAAGATTCGAATCAGACACCTCTGGAGTCGTAGCACGTTGTGCTAACCGCTCTGGCATGGAGGTCGGCTCAAGGTTGTACGAAGAAACATGATTATTACTAAGTGAAATGTACATAGTTTGTTTTGGAGATAAAAATTTAAACATATTAACAAATATTAAACTTTTAGGAAGAAAGGTATATATACACAAAGGCTGTCGCAGAGAAGGTGAGACTAATTCCTGTATAGGAAAACAGCGACCTCCATTGGCTAGCAAATGTACTAGGATGAAAATTTGGAGTTAGGGCCCCACACTATCTTGGTCATGGCCGAAGGTGGGGGTGATGTGATCAGCACCAGGCCCTTGGCCACCTATACCCTCCAGGTAACCACTTTATATGATGCTGGGTGTGCACCCGAGCCATTCTGGTTGTCCTTCACCAGGGATCGAACCTGGGTCTCTGGCATGGTAGTCAGATGACAAAAGTTACCACGGCTATTTTCTCTAATAAGGAAGCTGGAGGTAAATCCAAAAGTGAGGATGTACGTAAGTACCTCATGAGACTGACTTTACAATTCATACCACAGTGTTTTAAAATAATTGCAACTGAAATGGATCACCCTAAGTATTGTTGTGTTACCATCATTCTCCCTGAAATTACAGTCTGCTTATAGTGGAAGCATAATGATTAATTCGATGGAAGCTTTGAATCCGAAGTGAAAGCAATTAGACGTCATCTGTATATTTCCACATGAACGATAAAATCTTTGTAGGAAGACAAAGCTATGGTGATTCAGTTCATAAGCAATTTGCTATGCAGGAGACCTGAGCTCAATTCAGGTGGGAATCTTCCCAATAATGTCCCCCTATCCTCAAGTACTTGGTGCATACTGGAAGTCGTGATCAACTTTTTATTTCAGACGTAAATGTTCACGTAGAGCGATGCGCTGTATAAGACAGTTAGAACCATCTATTGTGACAACATACACTTGAAAGTGGGGTGATCGGCGTAGTACGTATGCGCATTAGCGAGTAATGGCTCCGTTTGACACGTCGTTTCGCCAGCGTGCAGTGATTGAATTCCTGTTTAAGGAAGGTGCATCGGCATCAGATATCCACCGCCGATTGAAGGAAGTGTATGGTGATCAGTGTATGGCTGCCAGTAGCATCAGGCGATGGATAAAACATTTTATAGGTGGAAACACAGACATCAGTAATCTCCCTCGCACAGGCTGCCCGAGAACTGCCTCGAACAACAGGAACGTGGCTCGCGTCCAGGAAATCATCCAGGGGAACAGGCGTGTTTCGGTTAGGGAACTTTCACACATTGTTGGAGTAGGGCACAGTGCTATCCAGGAGAAGTAGGGCACAGTGCTATCCAGGAGATGATTGGTGTACTGGGTTACCGGAAAGTGTGTTGCAGATGGGTGCCAAGGGATTTGAATGCGGCACAAAAACGAAACAGAAAAGATGTTTGCACGGAACTTTTGGCACTGTACCGAGCAGAGGATCGAGGCGAGGGTTTCTTGAAGTGTTTGGTTACTGGAGACGAAACCATTTTCCACCTCTACGAGCCTGAGAGTAAACGTCAAAGCCTGGAGTGGCGACATCAAACATCACCAAGAAAGAAGAAACCGAGGACAATGTCATCAGCTGGCAAAGTAATGGGAACTGTCTTCTGGGATTCGGAGGGTGTTCTTCTCGTGGACTTTCTCACTCCAGGGGAAACAATCAATGCTGCTCACTATGTGCACAGCTAACAAGGGATGAAGTTGCCAGATTTGGGTGGGAACTCCTTCGACATCCTCCCTACAGTCCAGATCTGGCTCCTTCTGACTTTCACTCGTTTTCTTTTCTGAAAGAACACATGCGGGAAAACAGATATGACACCAACAAGGAAGTGGAACTTGCCGTTAGGAGAATACTCAGACGTGCCCGAACGGAGTTCTACAACAGAGGAATTTTCAAACTTCCAGAATGTTGGCAAAAATGTGTCGATTTAGATGGTGATTATGTTGAAGACTAATAAAGGTATGTACTTTAACAGGCATATATTAGATTCTTTTTTGTACAGTTTACTTCCTTCTTGTAACATGTTGATCACGACTTTCAGTACGCACGATATATCTGTGACCAGTGGTGGCAATTAGGGGGGACAGTTTCCCCCCACTATGCTAAACCTTATCCACACAGGGAAATATACTGTGTTCCCCCCCAGTTTTGAAACCCAATCGGCCGCCACTGTCGGACTCATTCTATCATCATTGGACAGTTGAAGATTAGTGCTGATCACAGCACCTCCAGCGTTGACAATGCATACGGACTTACATCCACAGCCCTTCATGCCAAGGTGCTTGGATTTGGATAACTCCATCTTACCACCACTGATCTTTCTCCATTGTGCCCTTCTGAGGGCAGAGTTTCCTCTCAGATTGTACACAGGAAGGGTGAGGGAACTGAAGCAAGTGGCTATTAAAAAACACGTGACCTTCCACCACTGCAAACAGCTTGCTCCTTCCTGTGCCATGCTTGGCACACACTTGCAACATGAAGGGAAATTTCCCTCAGAGCAGGGAATTTCAGGTAAAAAGGGAGATTTTATGAAAAATATAGAAATTGCCAGACTCCTGTTATTGTTTCACTTGAATGCCTGCATTGGTGTTTGATTTCTATTATATCTAATTAATGTAGATGGGGTCTATAATAAATATGTACGATAAACAAGAATTTGTTGTGGTAAACAAAGTCAAATTTCAGAATACATCACTGGTAATATGTTGAACATGTATAATATATGTAAATAAAATATGACTTTCGTGTACTTAGTTTACAGCATATTCCTTATATTTGTTCATATTTTTATTTGAATTGCAGCTATATATAGATTTTCTGGTAAACTTTGACACACTGATTTTTAGTGACAAATAGTGGCACCCATAAAAAAGAAAATGCTTAGTAAAGATAAACTTTCAATTTGGGTCATTCCATGTGAAATCAACCAACTAACAGGCACTTTTCAACCTAGCATATCTTGATTCCTTTGAAATTTGACATACTTGAGTACAGACCTATGCAAAGTTGCAGATCCGTAATTTGTAATTCCAAACTCACAGGGGGTGAAAAAATGTGCAATTCCAAACTATTTTTCACCATGTTGTTCATTGCAAATTTTCAGCAATCAGAGCACCTATACAAGTGATTCAGGCACCATTTGAAAGGCTTGTCAGATAGGAAATTTGTATAAGTGGTACAATCAAAATTTGGATAGCTAAAATAATGCCTATTTTTAGCTACTCATGCACATAGGTCTTATAAAAAATCCATAATTTTAAAAATGATCAGGCAACCAATTATTGTATTACTCATGCTCACTGTGCACTTTTTTACAAAATTTTTGCCCCCAAAATCTGTGGTGCTTATTATGTATGGAATAATTCGGACAGCCAACATGTTTTCATCTCACTGCGTATAACACACATATATACATATAGCAAAAGGTGCGAATACAAATTACCAGGTTGAATCTATTTAGAAGTATTAAAAGAGAAAAAGAAAAAAATTGAAATGGCCTTTCCCCATGATTTTTCACTTTGTATCAGAGAATACAAGCATGCTGCTCCCATCACACATGATGCATATTTGTTGTGCAATAATAGAAAATAACTTCCTGAACACCGCAAATCCATAAAGTAATTTTGATCTCTCTTTCTTCTACTACAGAATAAACAAGGTGATTACAGAAGTGAAAGCATTGGGATGCTAAACAAGGTGGAGGGAGGGGGGTAGATTTGGACTGGGTTGGCAGCTTATTGTATACACAAGATGATATTCCTTCTCTTGGTCCACATAGCAGCAGATGACGCATTGAATAGGTATGATGTAATTCGCTCTTGATCAACACAGGAACAGCTTTAAGACAACTAAGACAGCCACTTCTTGAACCTGCGCATTATATACCAGATATAATTGTTTGTTATTTTTCAACATCAAAAACCAGGGTGGATATTATAGACATGCAAATACGGTACTGTACTTTGATCTTGACCCTTTGATATGGTTTGACCCTGGAGGCAATCACCCCACATTGTTGCCAAGGTCCAGAAGGTTCGGGGAAAAAGAAAAAAACTGGCATAACTGCTGGTGATGTATGGACCTACACTTGTAACCATGAAAGTGTATGAAACCAAGTCTTTGTACTAGAAAATATATACAGCTGATCGCTCAGAAGATCCCTGGTGGAGTGCACCTTGGGCAAGAAACACACACTGTGGTCTCGCTGTAATGTGTTGGTTTCATGACAGTACACAGTTTGGTTTATTTTTTGCATAAAAAGCCTGCCGATTGTACTAACTACAATGTTGAAGACATTTTCAATTAAGAAATTGGCTGTAACAACACTGGCGTACGATGTGCAAAACTGCAAATGACAATAATGGTAAACACTACTTTGTCAGTCTAGGTTTGTCATGAAAATTTTCCATCTCGTCGTCTCATATCGACATTGTTCATCATTTCCTTTATTCAAAAGTTTCCGACACAACACAAGACAAATATACTTCAGATTGTACGCCTAGTCTCAATGACCCAAATGTTACGTGCATTGTGTGAAGAGTCCAATCTCTTCGACTTAATACAAAATTGGTCAGTGGTTCCCAAAGTGTGCGCTGTGATGCCCTGGCTGGTTTACAGGAGCACCACGAAATATTCCAACATTTTCACTTAAATGACACTTACTTCCAAATATGTGATCATTTAGTACTTTTTACATACAACATTTTTCTGAATTTGAAATACCACACTTAGTGATCGTTGCAAGTGTTACATAGGGCTACATACTGACTTGGGCACCATGGAAAAATCTGGAAACACCAAGGGCACCGTGAAACTAAAGTTTAGAAACGCCTGAAATAGGGAATAATTTTGTAAAGGAAGTTCGTTGTATTTTCCCATGGCAGATGGTTGACACAATAGTTTTGGTTGTCTGCGAAAATATGGCCCTCAATAAGGTATTTATTTTATTTAAGGATTTTAATTGATACAACAGCTTGGGAAAAGGTCGTAACAACTACTGATTGTGGTCATTGAAATTGTAATTTGGTTGTTTCAATTTTCTTTTTTTGGTACATGAAAGCTAATATTTTGACAACTTTTTTCTACAAAAGCTGTCAAAGTCAGCCCTTCTCATTAAGTATCCTCCTTTCACGGGAAAATATTTTTTTATCACATGACAGACAGATAGGCACACTTGTTTCACTTATGAACATATCACAAATTGGAATTCTTTATGACATTCATGTCAAAATCATCAAGAGTCACATTACAATGCTGTGGCCTTTTCTTAATCTCTCTGGGAGACACGAGTTTTCTCACTGGTGACCGATCATTCTGCTCCTGTGATTCTTTCCCAATTCCCTTAATCGTCAGCCCCGGCAAACCTGTTGCTGCAGATGCATGGTGCTCTGTGTAATTGGCACCAAATATTGATTTCTTCAGATTCACGATTGCAGAATTCAATTACTTTGCTGACAATTTCACGCACTTCACTATGCACAGTAGCACCTTTCCTCTTTACACCTACCATAACACTCCCAACCCCATTAAAACCAGGAAAAAACTAAAAATTCCTAAAGTCACAAAATTCTCGCAAAAATGAATGGATCAACAGGCTACTATCAGTGTGTTCTTTCCTTAAGTATAACAAAATGCACAAATATTTTTGTGTTGGCTCAGTCGGTAACGCGTCTGACTGCCATTCTCATATTCGCCACTACATTGCATCCATTACCTAACGCATCAAATTAATTTATGCAAGGGAAATTTAGGTTGTTTCCAAATCAATAAGTGAATCCGAATATATTTTTAGTGCTGATCACGAAAATGACATCCATTTTTTCCCATCTTCCAGAATCACCTATTGGTTTCTAAACATCAGAAATTTCCTTTGTTTAAATTTATTTTTTTGCATTCTGTAATGGATGTAATAAAATTGTGAATATGATAATTTTGATTGTGAAATAGTGAAAAATTCTGACGTGATGGGGGGAAATGGATATCATGTGCATGATCAGCAATGAAAATACTTTCAGAATTGCCTATTGGTTTGTAAGCAACCTAAATTTTGCTTGCTTCAATTTATTTTCTTGCGTTTGTAATAGGTGTAATGGAATGGCAAATATGATAATTTTAATCATGCACATGACATATATTTCTTCCCATCACGTCAGGATTTTCCCCTAGATCATGATTTTTCTCCACATCATTAAATTCAATCAACATACTACAATATAACATTGAGTTTTGAATATTTTGTGAAGGAAATTTTTATGGGGGATTTCAAAAATGGGATTTACGTAATCAAAGTTTACAATTTTCATGTCAATGTGTCTTGTGAAGATTGAAGGTGCATTAAATGCTTACTATTCTATGTGCAATTATAGTTCGAAATTGGAGGATTTGTATTGTAAAAAGCCAATATTTTACCATCATCCAAACAGAGACATCTATTGAGGAAATCATGGAACTACACTGTTTATTGTGAAATTCAGGCAGTTAATATATTGCTATTTTCTGAAAAAACTACACGTGATGGATAAAAATGGATTTCATTTTTGGAATCAGCATGCTGAAATTGTTCAGGGGCAACAGTCATCTGTGAGTCATCCAAACCCATGTAATCAATCGATCCTACAACAAGAAATAAGGTGCAATTTTTTAAGACGACATACCACAATACTATGTAGTAGCTTTTCATGCCAGTAAATCAAAAACATTCTGAAATAGTGTATTAACTAATATTATTGATATAAATACAGCAAAGCAAAACTAGGAAATACTTTTGTACTTTATTTATCAATAAAAGTGAAGAATGCTTTCAATCATCCATGTATACTTAAAATGAGTACACTATGCACTTCCAGCCCTCGTTACATTAAATATTTATATCTTAAAGTCTTGTAATAACACATTTTACAAGTACTGCATTCCAGTACTACAGCACTAATAGTTTACAGTGAAGTCTTGCTGCACAACACAAAAAGTTAAGAAAATGTAGAATACACATCCTTGCATAAACACTTCAAGAATCACAAAATGTTCTTAAAAAATATGAAATCATACGACAAGAAAAATTACCACTCTTATCGGTACACTGGAGTATCTTCTTAACGTCTGCCACCTCCCTGCCATCCACCACGTCCGCCTCGACCACCACGGCCTCTTCCACGAGCAGCTGGAATAGAATGCAAATGTTTAAGTATGTGGACGTCACCGTTTTCATTATTCACATTCTCATGTACAGAAGACATGAATATCAAATCATAATAAACAACACAAACCTCTCAATGTTGTGTGTTTTGTGTGCATAGTTATGTTGAGAGAACAAATGAAGATTAAGCAAAAGTGATGCAACATGAGTCAATGATGCGACTCAAAACAGAATATTTGATGCAAACTTGCAAGTGGGATCCGACCCATTATGTGCCTCCACCGGATATCAAACCCGGGACCCCTTGATTACAAGGTGACGTTACCTATATGCCGTCAGAAAGGCCACCAGTATAATATCACATTTAATTATTCAAAATTTGTTGACCCATGCCTAATAAACAACATTGAATGAATTCGAGATGAATGTACTTCCACCAAAAGTGATTCAATATCTACAAATTACTACATACATTTTCTTCAGATAATTTCTTTATTTTTAAAGACTTAATTATTTAAATCTTGATGTGACAAATGTTAAAGGTGGAAAATACTGTAATGCATCTTGGTTTACAGAATGCATCAAGTAGAGGTACACATTCTGAGAGAGATGCAGATTTATTCTTTGCCAACAAGAAAATAAGGAGCTTACTGAAAAAACTACTTATCAGGTAGTTGGCATAGTAATTACTTATGAACATGTAAGGAACTCTGGATTATTTTAATGCACAAGGACAGGAATTCCTCATCTTCCTCAATATTTGGTAATTACTGGTTTGGGATTACCAAAGAGATAATTGTGACGTGACGAATGAAGATTTAAATGCAACAAAGCTAGCAGATTTTTTTGATTGATTGAATTAAAATTTTTGGGTGCGTTGGCACATCAGTCCATTTTGCACCCTTCAGTGAATGCAGAGAAGACCCTCCTTATCTAAAACACTTACCTCAAATTTAAAAAGATAAAAAAGGGTGTGAAAAGCCCATCAAGAAAGGTTAAAAAAAACAGGTTATAAATGGACCTGCATTGGACAAACACATGAAAAATGGAAAGGATAGTTTCAAAACTACCAACATAGAAGACAAATCGTTGGGAAGGTTAAAGCCCTATCTGAGGTGATTAAAATCAGCACATTCAAGAATAATGTGTCTAACACTTAAAACAACGTTGCAAGTAAGGCAGCACATGACAATGTGTGAGACAGCTGTGTCCTATTCGGAGCCACGTTAAAATTACTTCTTCTCAATGGGAGGGAAGAGACGTGGAACGCCAAGCACCAGTGATGGGCTTCATAGCTCGCAGCTTGTTTGCCCCTTATCTCTTCCCACTCGGTCTGCCATGTGTTAAGAATTGAACTACGAAAAGGAATTCTGAAGGTCCCTAGATGGCAGAAGATGGATGAGAAAGTCTCCGTCTGCACCGTCAGCATCAGCTGCTTCATTCCCCTTGATGCCCATGTGACTAGGGATCCAACAGAAACAAACTTCAGCTCTGGCACACATGGACATTAGCTGTCGAAAGATACACTGCACTACAGGATGTCTCGAATTGGGTAAACCCAGACTCTGAACACACAAAAGGACTATCTGCAGGGAGTGAAAATCAGCAAAATCCAATGCCTTGAGGATATAGGCAGGATGTAGGACGAAATTGTAGCTTTTGTGTCCCTCAACTGGGTATGAAGCCCAGGACTCCTTGATTACAAGGTGTTACCAATATGCCATCAGAAAGGCCACAAGTATAACATCACATTTAATCATTTAAAATTTGTTGACCTGTGGCCTAATAAACACCACTGAATGATTACCAAAAGTGATTCAGATATCTACAAATTACTACATACATTTTTTTAAAATTATTTTTTCATTTCTAAAGACTTCATTATTTAAATCTTCATGCAACAGGTGTTCAAGGTGGAAAAAACTGTACTGCAGCTTGGCTTACAGAATGCATCAAGTTGAGGGACACATTCTGAGAAAGATACAGATTTATTCTTTGCCAACAAGAAAATAAGGAGCTTATCGAAAAAACTACTTATCAGGTAGTTGGCATAGTAATTACTTGTGAACATGTAAGGAACTCTGGATTACTTTAATGCACAAGGACAGGAATTCAATACTTTCCTCAATATTTGATAATTACTGGTTTTGGATTACCAAAAAGATAATTGTGACATGACTAATTAAGATTTAAATGCATCAAAGCTAGCAGAATATAGAAAATAAAACTGGTGCATAATATATACACAACAAACTATTTTCATCATACCATCACTCAGCCTCATTTTGCACTTAGCCAAAAGTGGCACCAGAGCGAATTTAAATAAACCAAATCAGCAACTACTTGTAGTAACTCACACTGCAATATTGAAACACACTAAAATATCTACACATTCCTATAAATGCTAGGCCAATGGATTGACTGAATTAGGTTAATTACATTTAATCATGACTATGAGTGTTGATAGTATGAAATTGATGAAAGGACACTCACAAAGAACACCCATGCCCAGGCAAGGATTGGGACCTGGGATCCCTGGTGTTATGATGTGCTGTGCTGTGCTAACCACTCCACCAGTAACATTTGCTAAAAAACTAGCATGAGGAAGCATTTTTATTTTTTAACATTACATATGAATGGCTTATTGCAGAAAGGGACCTGAGTCACTTTTGCACAATTCTGAGAAAAACAATGAAAAATCGTATAATATTAATAGTGTAAGAAAGAAATGTGCCGTTGTTGGCTCAAATATTCAACATAATGAATAGTTAATTTTGCAACCCTCAATGCACCCCCCTGCAGTATGCTGCTAGACACAGTGGAGATGAAAAAATTAACTCCGATACCTCAAAAATGTGACTCAGGTCCCTTTCTGCAATAAGCCATTCATATGTTTTTATTTCAGCTCGAAAATGAAATTAGTATTCTCACCTCCTAGTAAGAAACATCTGACAGTCCATCTCTACCTTACACGAACACACATGAAAAAAATTCTGAAAGATCTGTTAGCTCTCATATTATGTACACTTAGTCATTTTGGAGATAAAAATGATTGGTCAACTAAATAACAGATAATCAAGTAGGCAAGACCCTAACAGTGTTCTGTTATCCAGCAACACACAATCTTCTTCCAAACTCTCCAGAGTGAGGGTGACTCAAGGACTGAATTTATCCACGGGTACCCTTGACCATTTGTACCTCCTAGTGAAAGTGAAATATTTTGCATGGTATATGAATATTTTGTTGTTTATGAACGTTTCCAGTTGATTTAGCTCACGGAAATGTGTTATTTTGAAATAAAGTATGTCTGTTACCTTAGCATGTTACTTTACCGTGAAGAAGAACAGCCTGAAGACTTTGTGCAAGTGAATCTTAGCTCCCAAAACGACATTCCACAACAGCAATTATAATTTTACATAGTTAGGTTAGGATTGTTAGGTTTGGTACCAACAGCTATTATCGATGTGTTCTTTAGCAATTTGGGTGTGCATACAAAGGGTTTTAAAATAAAAAGCAGCGAAAGCACTCCGAAATGGCAGGTTTTTGCTTACGCTGGTCTTACTTTGTGATCGAATATCTCCGTTATTTGAGTTTTTCGGATGCTGGAACTAATTTTATATTACGCAAAACATCAAAATCTGTCTATTAATATACATTTCAATGTAATTCTCGAGGGGGTACAGTGGGTAAACGGGACCATTGTTAGATTAATTGAGGAGACAAATCTTTGAATAGTTACACAAACATGCAATTGTTTCCAATTTGAAAAATCTTACATAAGAAGTAATCATCCTCACAAAACATGAATCATGGCAAAATGTAATTTCATTTACTTAAACTTTTGTTAAAATGCATAAGAAAATTATTATTTAATATATATTTTCAATAAAAACGTATTTTCATATAAAGAGGAAAGCCCTCTGATTGGCACTATGTTGACAACTCCCTTGCAAAGGAGTGCCAGTGACAACTCAAAATTCTCTGTTCCTATGGTGAAATGCACTTTAGTGTTGCTAATGACATGATACTGATCCCATACCTTAGAATCAGTTTTAGGGTTTTACTCAGCACTGGCAACCATGAATCTGTGCCATGTGGATGCATAACATGTATGTTCATCATGCACTAGTCCAGTCTAGTTCAATGCACTTTTTGACTTTCTCTGCACTGAAGCATCTAGTTGGTTACACGGTGCAACACCCATGTCAGTACCATTTGCACTACATTCTGGAGTAGTGTAGTAGCATGTGGTGTATGATCACGTGGTGCGAGCTAACTAATCAAATGAATGTTTAAAGCAGCAGACAAGCATTTGCTGAATCTTCTAAACTTGAACACTGCTATTCGTCTATTTGATCGAACGTCATTTCCTTGCACTACCCTGACAGTGGGATACACCTGCAGTATACTGAGTGTCAAAAAGTGCAGCAAACTAGACGGGGGTGGGGCTACTACCAGGTGTATAAGCTTAAATCTGCTGTTTGCTCATAGATGGCGTTAGTGAGCATATGAAGCTACCATGGGCACGCCATACCTGGTGTTTGTATGAGTTGGACATCTGCCAACACGAATCAGTGCACATCGTCAGCATGTGCAGACAACAACAGACAGTGTTCCTGTGGTAAGCATGTCTAAGCCAAGCGTCAAGTCAACCTTGCAGCAGGTTTTCGCATATGTAGATCCAAACGTGCGTGCAGAATATAGTTCCACTGAGATGGGTTCTATTCCGACACAACTGCATACTTGCAAGAAAACCGTTATTTAATTTGTAATATACAGACAAAATAATACATCCATTAGCAGGTATGAACTTAATTGGTTGCAATCACTGTGCAGACGAACTTAGAACCGCAGATTCGCCAACTGGAATGTCTATTGCAGTGAAGAGACAATGAAACTTTAGAGCGAGTCGAGCGACACTGAATGTGTTGCAGAGCACGTGGAATCGGTGATACCAGTGTTGCACGTCCAACTATTTTAACCCTATGTTTATTGTAGAGTGGCGAGAATGGCTGAATCTCCTGTTCAGTGCACGGTTTTACCCGAATGTTATTTTGGGCTTTATCCGAAGGGAAATGCTCTTCAAAGTCAAGCAAATTGTTTTAAATACATAATCCTCCTTGCGGCAACAAGATCAAAGTAAAACAGGGTGTGAGGTGATTTGCCGTCAATGTGCGCACGAATTGTATCACAGGTGTTGAATGATTTGCGGTTTGAGTTTAGCAAGAGGAAACTATTGTTTGTTGTTTGACGACAAAAGAATCTCCGCGGTATTAAAAGATATCGCCGTGAGAAGAAACATGCTTATACTTTGGATGAGACGTCCTTCAACTCTGTGGGGGAATAAAACATGGAAGGATACCATCGTGCAAAACCACCGCCAGGGCTGAAGAAACCGACGATAAAGGGAGAGGGGAAGGGGGAGGCTTATTGTTTCACAAACTGGCAGCAATGAAAGCTTTGTTGAAGGTGCATATTTACTGTTCCGCACAAAGAAAGGGAAGAGTGATTATCATTTTTCATAAATGTATTTCTTTCTAAACCAAAAACAATAATTTGTCATTAAATTCAAGAGGGGCCTATTGTTGTTTACTTTTATCTCCTTTTATTTTTTGTTTTGCGTGCTCGAAATATACACACATGCTCTCATGTTTAGATGTTATTTCACTCATATTAAGTACTGACACATTTATTAAATTAAGTATGCGCAGAAAGTACTTTTAAAATTTTATGTTTCAGGAGACAAAGAGAAGCAAAAATACATTCTACTTGACATGCATGCGGGTTTTGATGTGTTGTGCGGTTGGCAATACTGTGGATTTTCTCTGTGTCTGCGATGTAAGCAGCTCGGCGGTTGAGGAAAGACTGGCACGGAAGATTCTGAGCTCAGTTGTCGTGCGAATTGATACATAAAACCTGCTGCAAACTTAGCCTGAAGCTCTACTTTTCTGCTTCCATTTGAAGAAATCAGCTGTCGAATCGCATCGAATGCTTGTGGAGGCCTATGGAGACAGTGCTGTATCGGAAACAACATGCAGGGATTGGTTTCGTCAGTTCAAAGATGCCAATTTTGACCTGAGCGACAAGAAGCATGAAAATCGGCCCAGGAAGGTTGAGGACGATACCCAAACGCAAAAGATGCTTGCCGAGCAATTGGGTGTTACTCAAGCAGCCATTTCCATGCGTCTACATGCCATGGGAAAGGTTTAAAAGATCGGAAAATGGGTGCCGCATGAATTGACCGATCGGCAGCTGGAGAGATGCCAAAACACATGCAAAATCTTGCTTGCCAGACAAAAAAGAAAGTCTTTCCTGCATCGGATTGTGACTAGCAAAAAAGTGGATATATTTCGAGAATCCTAAACGCAAGAAATCGTGGGTTGATCCTGGTCAACCATCAACATCTTCCTCGAGACCAAATCGCTTCGGCCGGAAGACGATGCTGTGTGTTTGGTGGGATCAACAGGGTATCGTCTACTTTGAGCTGTTAAAACCTGGTGAAACTGTCACTGCCCATCGCTAACACCAACAACTGTCAAATTGCACCATGCTCTGTGTGACAAAAGGCCGGATTATCAACAAAGACATGACAAGCTGATTTTTCTCCACAACATTGCACACGTCAAGACTTGTCCAAAACTACTTGGAGACACACAACTGGGAGGTGCTACCCCATCCTGCCTATTCACCAGACCTGGCCCCTTCCGACTACCATCTGATTCAGTCGATGGGCCACGCCTTCGCTGAGCAGCACTTCGATTCGTATGCAGACGTCCGAAAATGGCTTGAGTGGTTTGCCTCGAAAGAGAAGGACTTTTTTTGGCGTAGTATCCACAAATTGCCCGAGAGGTGGGCAAAATGTGTAGCTCGCAAGGGCAAGTACTTTGAATAAATTTCTTGTTGCTTTCTATGAACAAACCATGTGTTTTATTGACTACAAAACAGCAGATTTAAGCTTATACACATGGTATATAAGTTTGTCAGTGGTGCAGTGACAAATGTTTATTTTTGGAATCCACCACACACAGTCTAGGGCTCCTACAAAAATAAGGGATTATTTTTCTAATTTCCTATTTAGATACATATGGCAGATATTAAATCTCATTTTAAGATGGCAAATACTGTGCTGCACCATGGGTTCCAGAATGCATCAAGTAGAGGTATACATTCCGAGAAAGATTCTGATTCACTTTTAGCCAACAAGAAAATAAGGAGCTTATCGAAAATGCAACTTATCAGTTAATTGGCATAGTAATTATTTATGAACATGCAAGGTACTCATAATTATTTTAATGTACAAGGACAGGAATTCCTAATTTTCCCCAATATAAATTATTTGATAATTTGTTTGGGTTGGTAACACTTCGATATGGTCCCAACGAATTTCTCCATTTTTTACAGAAGAAACTACTTATGGAAATGCGTTTTTGTAGCATTGATGTGGAGGTTTTCACTTTCATCGTGGAATGCATTTCACTAGGAATTCATGTATTTTTCAACAGAAATATCTTTCCGACGCATAATTGCAGTTGCTTTCATTTCCTTCCACTACGTGAACCAGATGTTGCGTACTATTGATGACATAACCCCCTGTCAGTGTTTTCAACCATGCCGTTGTTTTGCAAGATGACAATTTTAACTATGTCTGCCTAACCTAACCTTGCCATGCATGGTTTGTGGGGCTATTCATGAATTGGAGCTACGCGTGCATAGTTCATGGAGATTTTTCGGTTGAGAAGGTTGGAAGCACTGCATACCAACTGATGATTACCACGATAGTCCAGGTGTCTTACCATATTGTGCGTTTCGCAAGCGAAAAAAGGAAGAACAATAATTATTCCTCATGTCAAAAATTCAAATTATTTTCGTTAAAAAAGCAAAATACCACCTTGAAGAATCTTTCGCAATGCAGAATAGGGTAAAACTAGGGTCATTCCATGCCAAACCATCCAATGGTGGTTGCATGACCATTTTAGAAAAACTTCATTTTTAGTACATAGGTTTGTACATGTTTCTAGATATCAAAACCAATGTTCAAAAAAAAATATTGTCTTTAGTTCTCCTGGGACAGCCATCTTTTCCAACATGGCACATGGCTTTTTTTTGCTCATGTAGCAGTATACAGAAACCTTAATATCTCAAAAACCATTAAAGCTAGAGACCTGAAACAAAATTTATTTTGTACCTAATGAAGTATACTTCCTATGATATTAAGGTTTGTTTTGCTTGAAATTGCATCGTAAGTACGATATGGTGGAAAATGGGGTAACAATAGTTAAAAAATTGCATTTTTTTTAAAAAAATTGCATTTTTAAGCCCAATTTTTTAATGAAGGGGTTTAGTCTAAGGCTTGATTTTTTTTTCAAGTGTAGACCTACCTGCAGGGTGTCTGTAAATAATATCAGTGCTTAGAAATGCACCCCTTTTTTACAGCATGGACTCAAACATGGCCGTTCATTGAATTTTGACAGTTTTCGAGGTTAAATATCTCAGATGGGTCCCCTTTAAAAATTCTGAAATTTGGCACATAGGAAGCCCTTCATGAACCTAACTCACAGTAAAAATCTCAACTTTTAGATTCAACTCGTTTTGGTCAATATGAGGTAATGTGTCACCTAATTTCTGACGTTGCAAAGTAAGGTTAAACTACACCCCATAATTAGAATAATGAAGTTTTTTCTTTTTTAAATTTGGGTTAAATAAAAGCTCTTTGATTTATTAGGTACCCACGACCAGTTGGTATTGTCAGCTCCAAAACTGAGCTTCACCCATATTTTTATCAATGTAGCAGTACATGCAGCTTAAGATAGGCAGTGGCATGCCCAGAAATTTCAAAAGGGAGGGGAGGGGGTTACATATACTTTTTTATTATACAACCCCGTTTTTGCCACATTATCCTGCCTTTGACGTAATTGTTTATGGAATACTAGGCCAAAGGTATTGGGTTATGACCCCCACAAACCCCTCCTTGGGCACTCCACTGAAAGTAGGCTATTTATTTTGGGGTGTCTAAGCTGGTAGAATATATTATCTTTTGTTTCCTTTATGTTCCACTTTTTTTTTTTCTTCCAAAAAAAATCAAAAAAAAAATCGTTGAAATAGATGTGAGTAATGCACAGCAGAAGATTCAGAGACATGTTTTGATAGGATGTGAGGCAAGCCTGGAATTTATCTGTGCATGTACAATCTCTGCTGTCATTCTTCCTTTGCCTAATGTGCCGAAAGTAGTGACTTGTGAATGTTTGTTATCTGTTATAGGAAATGGAGTTTTTTGTAATATTTTTAACTGGAGAGGACTGTCATAAATACACTTTTTGGTAAGGTTCCCAAAGACCTAACTAATCTTAACAAAGTCAGTGAAAATGATAACACTTCTTAGGTCAAGACTACAGGTGTATGGCTTAGAGACAATATGCAAATACCATTAAATATAGCTTATTATATGGTAAAGTATGTTGTGATCTTCAGAAGTACCACTTAAAAAAAAGGTTAAGTAAGGTAAGGTTAAAAAATTTTCACGAAAGCCTTATACCAGTTAAATCAATATGCCTGGTATGTTGGAGTAAAAGTTTCATATGTGGAGAAAGTGACTCACTTAAATGCCAGAACTGAAATCATGTCTTTGTGCAAAGCCAAGGAAAACTAAAGGAAATGCATGAAGTCTGTTCTGTTTTTTATACATCTCCCCTTTCAAAACTGAGGAGGCTGATTGCAGAAAAACAATAAAGTGATCTTGCTCGAAAAACTATTCACATCCTACAAGGAGTGCAAAGGAAACTGGAAAGTTGCTTTTCACTAAGTATTAAAACTGAAGAAAAGGAAAGCAAGCGTTACAATCCTTTGCATGGCCAGTACAATCATATAATTAAAATTATAAGAAGAAAAATGTAAATGAGTAAAAAAAATAATGTTGAAAAGGTCAGAATCATCAGTTTGATTGCTACCACTTGGTCAAGAAAAAATATGTGATAAACTGAAGGTTTCTGATAATTTACTCAGGAACTTAGTGAAAGAACAAAGAATCCTGCCTGATTTAACAAAGAGAATGAATAGGAAACTAGAGCTGAAAATACCAACTGGTCATGGGTACCTAATAAATCAAACCTTTTGCAATGAAATTTCGCAGATTTTCAATTGTCATACCTTGTAATTTCAATTTCTGGTAAGTCAAGTATTAAAACCTTATGTAACTACATTTTCTGAGCTTTTATTTAACCCAAATTTAAAAAAGAAAAAACTTCATTATTCTAATTATGGGGTGTAGTTTAACCTTACTTTGCAACGTCAGAAATTAGGTGACATACATTACCTCATATTGACCAAAACGAGTTGAATCTAAAAGTTGAGATTTTTACTGTGAGTTAGGTTCATGAAGGGCTTCCTATGTGCCAAATTTCAGAATTTTTAAAGGGGACCCATCTGAGATAATTAACCTCGAAAACTGTCAAAATTCAATGAACGGCCATGTTTGAGTCCATGCTGTAAAAAAGGGGTGCATTTCTAAGCACTGATATTATTATTTACAGACACCCTGCAGGTAGGTCTACACTTGAAAAAAAAATCAAGCCTTAGACTAAACCCCTTCATTAAAAAATTGGGCTTAAAAATGCAATTTTTTTTAAAAAATGCAATTTTTTAACTATTGTTACCCCATTTTCCACCATATCGTACTTACGATGCAATTTCAAGCAAAACAAACCTTAATATCATAGGAAGTATACTTCATTAGGTACAAAATAAATTTTGTTTCAGGTCTCTAGCTTTAATGGTTTTTGAGATATTAAGGTTTTTGTATACTGATACATGAGCAAAAAAAAAAGCCATTCCAGGAGAAATTACTTACCGAATGCAGTTTCTTTAGACTTTTGGAAGTTCGGGGAAGTGTTTTCTCCCATCGTTCATTGAATTTTGCCGGTAAATCATCTATTTTCCGATATAAATGTGTGACCGATGCACGAAAGCTCTTGCATTCATTTACTTCCAGGTGGATGTAGCCTGTGTGTGATGACGTAATGCCGGTCAGTGTTTCCAAACACGTGTTTTTGTAACTGAAGAAGGTACGTTTCCGCAAATGGTTTGTGGGGCTGTGTCAATGGTTTGTGGGGCTATGTGTCAATGGTTCGTTGGGCTACGCATATTTTTTTCTAAACAAATTTTTAACTATTGTAACCTATACGTGACCCTACCTAACCTAACCTTACCGGAAATGGTTTGTGCGGCTACGTAGGTATTTTTGGGTGCAGTGGGGTGGAAACACTGCATGCCGAGTACGGTAGTGAAACTGTGACCGCCATTTTGCATGTTACCGAAGGCGAAAAGAAACGAAGAAAACTTACTCGATATGTCGCAAATGGAGCTTATTTCCGTGAAATAAGCGAAATGCCACCTTCAGCAACGTTTCTCAATGCAGAATACATAAGTACGAATATTCAAATTAAATGAACTAGCAAATTTCAGCCGTTTGTCCGATACGAGAAATTTACCCCAACATAGTTAAAATTGTTTTTCAAAATTATTATTATTTTTTTTTTTGGTTCGAAAACCCCACGAACCATTCATAAATAGCCCCACGAACCATGCACGGCAAGGTTAGGTTAGGTAAAGCAAACATACTAAAAATTGTCTTTTAAAATTAGAAAAATATTTTTTTTCGGGTTCGAAAATCCCACGAACCATGCACGGATACACAGTTACAAAACCATGTGGTTGGAAACACTGACCGGTTATTAAGTCATGAAACACATGCAAAAATGTGGTTCACGTAGTAGACTGATATCAAGGGAACAGCTTTCGTGCATCAGAGTGAAATTAATGTCAAAAATTATATGATTTACCAAGAAAAAAATTTAAGCGAGGGAAAAAAAACAAACTTCCAGAACCTTCGCACAGTATAAAGAAACTCATTTCGGTAAGTACTTTCTCCTCTAAAATTGAAGAAATACGTTTTGTGGATACAAAAATTTTAATGAAAAATGTACACAAAGGCAGGATCGCTTCAATTTGGCTACCAGTGTTAGGTTTGAGATTGCAAGCTTTTGTGCTCTTTTGAATGTTCAGATAACCGGTTTTTACGAACTGCTGTACAGGACTTAAAATTACGTATTTATCTTCCGGACTTGGACTTAAAGAAAATCAAGATAGAAAACAAGGAGATGGGGGGCGGGAGCAAGTTCTAGTTTGTGTGATAATTAAATTGCAATTACGTATATAATACGATGTCCAAAGACAAGACACCAAATTCTACATCCCATTATTATACAAAATATACATCAAAATAATATGCAAACTAAAGCAAAAGAAAGTATAGTGTTCATTCACCCATATAGGCTTACCTTGAGCTCGTAGAATAGCGGACTTCCCTCGACCGGCCCCTCCAGTACCTTTCTGACCTTGCCTTTTGAACATCGGAGCATTTTTCAACATGTCCGGTAGTATAAGAAAACGTATCTTTGATCCGCGAATGTACACATTTTCAAGTTGTGCAACTCTTCCATCTCTGTATGTGACTGTTACGGTTGTCATCTGGCAGTTCATATTGTCTTCAGCTTCAATCAATTTTCCTCTGTACACCTCGCCGGTTTGGGTTTCACAGGTTACTACATGTCCTTCGGCTTCGTGAAGAACTTTAATCGGTACGCCGATCGACATGATGAATATTTCTGATCAATTCTATAGTTTCCTTTTCAAAGTTGATGGCAAATATTATTGGATGATTCACGATTATAATTCTTTTCCGCACCAAGAAAACCGCCAAACACTTAATGACGCCGTGAAGGCACAGTATATAACCCCAGCACAACTACAGGAAAGCACAGGATACTTCTTTTCGTGAAATGGCTTCCTGAAAAACAAGCTCAAGGTAATAGAATAAGCCCAATGAAAATCGAGTTCTCTTTGATAAAGCCAGTGGTAAAGCCTCGGTCATGGAGATAAATGTAACATTCGAGCAAATTGCAAGGGAGACGATTTCTGTTTTACGTCATAAAATCCACATGTTCTGGGACTGAACAAAACTAACTTGCAATCTTACGAATAAGCCGGGAAACCATTAAAATTTCCCTCTACTGTGAAAATCTCGAATATCACACTCAAATGAATTATTCTACATTTCTAGAATAAAAACTGCTATATTTAAGAGAAAACAAACACTTGCACAAACCTTCCGGAATAAATCATCAGCTTTAAACTCATCCATTTTGAATTTCCCGACTTTTCGGGATCCAGAAAAGTCAGGATAATGGCGGATTCCTGACTTTTCGAGATCCTGCACACCTCTACATAACAAAATATACCAGAAATACTGTAACACTGGAAGGACAACCTTACGGCCCAAAAGTGAAACCTTTCTGTCGCATGTCAGACATAGTCGTGCACATGGTGGGGGGATGGTCTGCCCCCTTTAATGTGTACTCAAATAATAAAAATGTAGGAACTACCATTAAAATAAAAATATCCGTCTTTAAAAATGAAGGAATTTCGTTTCATTTGAGATTGCCATATTCTCTCTCTCCGAAAACATGTGATATTATTAACTATAGTAACACTGCAAGGAAAGGTAAAGTTTCCCGTGGACATAGCTCCATGCCATGAGGCACATTTAGGGGATGTGGGGGTACGCGACACACATTCTTGATCTCGGCCACTTTGAAGTTGATCTGATCAGCACCATGCTTAGGTCATCTTCTTTCCCCCCCCCCCCTGGGCACATTTATTTCAGGCTGGGTGAGCCCCACAGCCACTTTGTGTGTGGACAACGCTGTTAAAATTCTGACCTTAGATAACCCACCTCGTGAATCAAACCCTGGCCTCCCCCCGTGGCAATCAGATGCCCTACTGACTAGACCACCGAAGCTCACTGTGCACACTCACTCACAATTTTTTTTTCCTGCATGAAAAGATGATTCTCTTACAAATCTGAAATTTTGCTCTATCCCCAAAAGGTTTTTCTGAAATACTGAAATGCAACTTTCGCCATGAATTAGTCCACGCATTACAAGCAAATGTTGTAAAGATTCTCTTGTCATTATCACCTGGAAATTTGTAATGTAAAAAAAACAAAACAGAAGCTATAAATAAACTAATTTAATTTAAGTCTTGTATTTCTAAAGTGTTGTTTGAGACCAGTAGTTTCAGAAAATCTGAAATACCGTTAAGCATTATTCAAATACACAGAGCAACGTGGGAAACCAAATATGTGTCATATTTTTTCATACCTAATTACTAGAGACCGGATGTTTAGGCACTAAAAACATCTAAAATAGGCAGGCAAATAAGCACTTATAATTTTCAAAATAGGCAGTAAAATAGGCATTAAAATATAAATAGGCAATAAAAAAGGCAATTAAATTTAACTCAAAATTATGAAGTTAGACATACAAAAATAAATAGGTCTTTAAAAAATATAGAAACATACCTGTACATTCTATATAGTTGCTTAAAATAAACCAGGAGCTCATCATTAGAGACAGCAATCCAATATTGTACTTAATAAATCACTGCAAACAGGAGTCACGTCAGGCAAAAATTTTCCATTATGTAGTGGCTACACACAATAGCCTGACAAAAGAAATTGTTGGCTACTTCAAACCAGTACGCAAATTATTTAAATATACACTTTATCACTGCACACAGGGTTATTTCAGTTAAAAAATTTACACTATATATTCCACACAGCAGTTCGAACTAAGAAACTGTTTAAATGCATTTCAAGTTTGTGCTATACGGTTTGGCAGTCTCTGAAAAAGAAGCACTAATTGTGGTTGCACATCACAACAAGGTATTTCTTCAGGTGATCAACCGACAAGTTATGTCTGCGATCGGACAACACATTTTTTAGAATTGAAAAAGATCTTTCAACCTCCACAGATGTTACCGGAGCATACTTAAAGCATGCGAGAACATGTGGATCTAACTCATTTTGTATATTTTCACCTTTCAGAACTTGTTGTATTGCCCTTAATTTGTTCAAGTCCATATTAGCTGCAATAACTCGCTAATTGTTAATTTTAAACTTCTTGGAAGCATCGGAAACTAATCCTGGGAACAGAAAATTGTATGCACCGAGTTCAGTCATGTCCCAATTTTAAAGAAAATGCCTAAAATAGGCAATATCTGGCATTTATGAAATAATATAGGCAATATCGTATGAAATAGGCAAAATTAAATTGCCTTTAAATGAAGCTAATCCCTCCCCCCTGGCCTTCGCAACATTCGTTTTTATCATATCTCTAACAGGAAAGAATAGGCATTTTGCCTAACATCCGGTCTCTACTAATTACTCCTCGTCACACAAAGTGCACATCACACATTAAAAGGTGATATTTTCTGACAAAATATACAGCATGTTCAGATATTATTCACCCCATAAATGTTGGTGATAAAAAGCTTTCTATGCAAGTGGTGGAGGTCAAAAAAATGTCTTCCATGTACTTGGCAACAATCGGTATCATCATTCATTGCAAAAAAACAGGAAAACATTCTTGGGAGAATCACTGAAGATTAACATTTTACTGAACGTCTTGTGTGCAGTGATGAGGCAATTTCCTTTGTGTCACGTGTGGTTAATAGACACAACTGCAGAATAGGGGATTATGGACTTGGTGGAATAAAGTCCAGGATCGAGGAAGCTGTGGCATCAATCACCGTGGATTTGATCCTCAACACATGGTGTGATACATCAATAGAGTTGATATTGTGAAAGCCACTCAGGGTGTTAATGTAAAGGTTTATTAATAGTGAGAACTATGTTCACTAACAATTCTTTGAGTCAATTAATGTATTGCCATGTCTGTTGTTTCCGAGAAACTTTATACAGTAAAAATATTTGGATCTGATATCGGATGAATAATTCATGGACACACTGTAAATATTTTCAATGTCGATTGTAATTACTTTGAGCATTCCTTTTCAGGTTCCAGCAATAGTCTGTCAACAAATGCTTTTGTCCATTTACTCTGAATCTTCTCCATCATAGACATTTCCTGGTGAAAACGTTCACCATGTTTGTTGCTGATTTCTATAGATTTTTGCAGAAGAAAACATGGCCATGAAGCATGTGAATTTTCAACTTGTTACACTCCACCTGTTTGTACCTGACTATCATATTCTGGAAATCTTTTTTGAGATTTGGATCTTTATTCTTGACGTAGAAGTTGTCTGCAACTAGCTTAAAGCAAACCCAATCCAACTTTCCTGCTCCTAATAAATCACTGAATCTGGAATCTTTTATGAGACTTCTTACTTGGGAACGATGAATATCCCTACTAATTTTTGATCAATTTAATGCTTCACTGATCTTATCCATTGACTTTACAAAATTCTTCAGGGGATAAAGTTTTATGTGAAGTAATGGAAGAATTATATTCTATGGTAGAGGTTCCTCCACTACATTTTTTTCTCTAGGATGACGATCTAGTTGAAGAGGCCCATCCTTCACAATACAGGGACAGAATCTAGTTCACCTATCTTGAGATATCATGATGATCATTCGTAGACGAAGCAGAATTATTTTGAGTACACAGTTTGCATTCCCAGGAGTAGAGCATAACCTTGAAATCAGCATATATTTTCCAATTGTGTTCTTGGCATACGATAAACTTAAGCAAAAGATTCATTGATGAATAGACAGGTGTATTCAGTGCCAATGATATAACCAATAGGGACTTAAGTGAATTCATTAGCTGTGTGAAGGATGGCTTTTAGACTTGTCTTGGATGAATCTGTGAAAAGACACCAGTCTTCTGACTTGTGTTTGGGTCCCAATACTGCCAACATCATTTCAGCATTAGAAACCACCAAAACGAGAGAAAAGGCATGTAAGATCTTTCTTACGTTTCATGGAGCTCCTACACCCTTCTTAATAAGTTCCATTCCTACAACCTAGAGAATAGTTTCTGCCTTCCATTTCCACAATTTCAAATCCTGTATGAGATCACTTAATTCACTTTGACGGTGTGGTTTATCCGAGCAAGAGCGATGATGATCAACATCTTGCACACTGTCTGATTCAATTTCTGTGGGAAGAAATTGGTTTAATTTTTCACAGCATTATGGTTTTTCAGGTATGGGGAGTTCTCTAGAATGTTGGAGAGGATGAATTGCTGATGGTGGGTTAGGATAAACGATAGCATGCTGTGAATTACACATATGTCTAGAAACATCTGTCAAGAAGAAATAGCTCTGTAAATACTGTGTATAGTAGTACTGTAAAACTTGCATAGCCCAACCCTGATGCACTTGTTTTAATGTTTTGTAAAATTAAACAGAAAAGTTTTAAATTTTACAAAGAAGAAATAAACACTAATTACACAAAGTAATAGAAAATTCTATTTAAAAATCATCAAATACTGTCAAACTGCATTTTGGACAAATATGTTGTATAAATCAAAGTGGGGCATTCCAAAGTGAGCCAAGTGTGCCTCCCTGTATTAAGAGGTTTAATTTTGAAATAACCATATCACTGAATTTTTAAGAGATTCTTAGTAAAAGCTGAATAACATCAAGGATTCCGCTGCTGGCATTGAACTGTTCAGACTGCTTTAAAGAGCTGCCATTCACGGCAGCCCACGTACAGGATGTATTTTCCTGTAGTGGCACTACTTATTATGATGAATGATTCTGCAACAAAAGATACCAGAAAGTATTGGAAAGCATCATCAAGCAATGTCTCACCTTCATATAATCTCACCGTCATTAAAACACACCGTATATAATAAGTTGCCTGTTGCTTCAACCTGAAGACTTCCTAAAGAGATTTTCAGATTGAAACGAGAGGCGACACAGAGAATTCACACCAAAGTGACAAGCAACACACGTCTCTTGGTAACAAACTATCATAAATAAATGCAATCTTTTGAATCAAAGTGGCATGACAAGCGTCAGTTGTGTGTCACTCAAACTGGGTCGTTTCTTCAATGTTTTCTCATCATGTTACCCCAGTCTCTTGTTGCTGTATGTGCAGTGAATGTTTTGCTCTTGACTGAAGTGGCTTGTTTCAAGGAGAATTCTCCATATTGCATGTCGCCTGCCACTATGATCTTAAACCTCTCTTAAGGGAGATTTCAGACCGAAGCGACATGTGTTGTGTGAGGGTTTCGCCAAAATCTATTGAATTCACACTTTACCTTCAGAACCTCCTAACATCATACAAACAACACAACATGCCAGTGAAGTGCGCAACTCATATACGAACTGCAGTCCATCTTGAAGCACAGAAAGTAACTCTTATGGCTGATACAAATGAAATCTATACCTGCACGATCATGTTTACCCCAGTGGGATAGGGATAAATAATCTACAGTGTGGGTGACAAGTAACTAGGCATTGAAAATTTGTTGTAGTTTATGTAATATTTAAGCAATTTCAATGAAATTTTCTGTACATATACATTATGGAATAGGATTACATATGTGCATACAACTTTCACAATATGATAGCCGATAGGGTCGTAGGTCCATATTTATGCATGACACCATGAATGGTGTACGCTACCTAGCAATGTTGCAAGGGTATGTCAGGCCCATCGTATCTTGCTGGGAAACATTGTTGAGCTTGTTTACATGCAAGATGGCACGCCGCCACACTTTGCACTTACTGTACAGGACTGATTGGACCACAATTTTCTGGGACGTTGGCTGAGATGACGACGAGGACCTCACGCGCTGTGGCGTCTCCCTGTGAAGCTGGGCAAAGGAGGAAGTGTTCAAAACAAAACCCCACACACTGGAGGCATGGATTCGTGATGTTCCGAAGGAAGGCCGTGGATTCCTTGTTGTTCGTTGGAGGAAAATGGTGAATGCTGCTGGTGTCTACATTAAATCCTGAGATGGCATATATGTAATCCTATTCCATTAATGTATATGTACTAGGGCTGAGCCGGTATCGGTAAGTATAGGCTGAAATTTTTTCACCGATACCATTGTTTTTGAGTGGCTAGAAGCACGTTCAAAACCAACATTTCTTTCTTTTCAAAGGTTCATTCACTTGGCTCTGAAGAAAGGTGAAAAAAACAACGTATTTGTGCATTTGTTAATTGAACGTGGACTCAAGTTCTGTGAACAGCAAGTACGTGACAAAGATCCATACGCAGATAAGACTCGCAGTCAAGCATCTTGCAAATCAAGGGTAACGTGAAATTATGCCTATAGGAGTTCCTTCGAAGTCTACTAGGCTTTGATCCTACAGATGTGGCCTCATGTAACAATAATTCCAATGAGGTCCCTGCAGCCAACGAGGCACCTGGTGTATTGTGGACATCTCTCTCTTCAAGATTCCCCGCAGTCAAAACAGTCATTGGCCATGTGAGTGGTGGACGTGTCTCAGACATAGCATATTCCTGGAAATTCAAATACCTGGGCTAATCCCCCTTTTCCTTTCCAACTTTAGGCTTTTGTTTGTCCTGACCTGTATAACTGGGTTTCAACAGGCATGTTTCGACACAGGGAACACGGCAAGGGAATAATTTTCTTTGAACAACAGTTGATTACACTTACTTTCTGGAAAGTGAAGTGATGGATTTGGATTTCCTTCCACGCCAAGGAATAGAACTATGCATTAATTTTTTTTAGAAATCATTTGCCGAAAGTATATTCCATGCCAAATCAACACAGATATTCCAACCTGACCATCTCCGATTTTCATGAAATTTGGGGAGTTGAAACTATGCATGGAACTTAGTAACTATGAACATTTTTAGTCTCGTGCGTCTTGTAATTGTTAAATTATTCAAGGTCAAAGTTCGCATAAATTGCCCTTTTTGAGCCCGCTTAGCTATACTAAATGTGCTGTAACTCCGCCACTATTTCGCCTAGGAAGCTCAAATAAAGCTTATTGTACAGGGAATTGAACAAGCTTTCCAGTGATACATAACAAGCCCACCTTTCGTTAAAAATATAATTTTGTCACGTAACCTTGACCTTTGACCTTGAATATCTCAAAACATGTCATCACCAAAAATCGTGAAAAAAATATATTTGGTCCCTCATGCCATACTATAAAACAGATCAAAAAATCATTCTGGGACTGCAATGGGATCAGAAGATACAAAATAATATGTGTAACTATGTGACTGATAAAAGCCTCATTACATGAACTATGACGAGTCAAAAGTCCTTTAACACCCCATACAAAATGTAAAGGAGTTATCCTGGTCATGAAAGAAATAGGTTAGACACAGGGAGATCCCTAGCTGTGTGTGTCAAGCGCAAGTCTGGCACATTGTTGACCGCCATATTGAATTCAACGCAAAAATTTCAAAGGAAAGGGTGTGAAGTGATATACAAATCAGGCTAGAACTTCACGAGAAAAGAAACGGCGAAGGTTTTTCCAAAGTATCTTTAACCAGCAAAAAGTTATTACTGCATGCTTGTAACCATTTTCTCCTTTTTGAGGTGTTAAGAACAAAGTATTAAGAATGCTCCTAACATGTTAGGAACTCATCGAGACCACACTGACATCTTGGGACAGAAAGAAGTATATGCACCATTGAATATGATTTTAATCAGCAACATTCACCAAATACTTGAATAGTGGAGAATATTAGGAAAAGTATCTCAAGCAATTACGTGACACTTCCTTTGGAATGAAAAATTCTTCAGTGACGAGGCTATTTTTTAAGTTCACGGTAAAGTTAATAAAAATTATATGCAATACCTCTGATTTGATAATCTACAGTAGACAGATCCCAGCCGAATGGTTGTTGCTGGTAAGCTAATTATGTGGTAATGTGTATGGAGAACGGGAATGGTTGGTCCATATTCAACAACGGAACCTTAAATGGTGAGGGCTTCTTGGATGTGTTAACAGGTTTTTCATTCTTGCTTACGGGATATGGCACTTTTCCAGAGCTTTGAAACAGGACAGTGTGTGACCACACTATGTGAACATTTTGGAAATTTCTTCATGGTAAATTTCTAGGTAGATTGATGGGCAGATGGGGATCTATTAAAAGGTCTGCACATTCCCCAGATCTAACATCTCAGGATGACTTTTACCTTCAGAAACATTTGAAGAGAATGGTGCATGCACTAAAAGTCCCTGATATTGACCATCTGAGAGAAGGCATAGTTGCTGCTTGCGATGATGTTGCACCTGCTACATTGCCAAATGTTCTATGTGAGTGTGAGAGACGTCAACGAGTGTGCTCACAGGAACATTGACAACACAATAATGTGCATATATCGTTAGTGAAAGATATGCGTATAGCGTTTTGCTGCCTAAACATAAGTTGGGAAAACCTTCGCTGCTTCATTTCTCGTGAAATTCTAGCCTGAATTGATATATCACTTCACCCACTTTCCTTTGACATTTTTGCGTTTAATTCAATATGGCGGTCAACAATATTTCGGACCTGCACTTGACACACACACAGCTAGAGATCTCCCTCTGCCTAACCTATTTCTTTCATGACCAGGATAACTCCTTTACATTTTTATGGGGTGTTAAAGGACTTTTGACTCGTCATAGTTCATGTAATGAGGCTTTTATCAGTCACATAGTTACACATATTATTTTGTATCTTCTGATCCCATTGCAGTCCCACAATGATTTTTTGATATGTTTTATAGTATGGCATGAGGGGCCAAATACATTTTTTTCACGATTTTTGGTGATGACATGTTTTGAGATATTCAAGGTCAAAGGTCAAGGTTACGTGACAAAATTATATTTTTCGAAAGGTGGGCTTGTTAAGTATCACTGGAAAACTCGTTCAATTCCCTGTACAATAAGCTTTATTTGAGCTTCCTAGGCGAAATAGTGGCGGAGTTACAGCACATTTAGTATAGCTAAGCAGGCTCAAAAAGGGCAATTTATGCGAACTTTGACCTTGAATAATTTAACAATTACAAGATGCACAAGACTAAAAAATTTCATAGTTACTAAGTTCCATGCATAGTTTCAACTCCCCAAATTTCATGAAAATCGGAGATGGTCAGGTTGGGGCTGTGTTGATTTCCCATGGAATGACTCATGTCAAAAGTAACGTAACGTCGGAATATCACTGTACCGAAGTCAATCGCCTGATGTAGAAGGGAGAGACTGGTAAGCTTTCATTCAATCCTTACATTTAATTTATTATTTTTTATTCTTTTTGTTAAAGTTCATAAGAGAGACAAGGTAGGTTTTACATTGCAATTTTACTGCTACTTTCGGATGTCGTGTCCGGGGCTGGTAAATCGCCAATTATTCTTGTATCTACGGATGATTTAATGTTAGTTAGGGAAGAGTGATCCCTTAGTTTTAGAGGAAGTTGAAGGAGCATGATTTCATTTTTCAACATTCTCATAATATTTCTCTCATATTTGAAACATCTGACCGATTGCCCCTGATCTAAAAAAGATTGTAAAGTTGAGATGCATTGTTGCAACAGAGCATCGTTTCGTAGGTTAATTTCATCATCGCAGCTTTTCAGAAATACATATCTATAAAGTGTAATAATAATAATTATACTCATACATTATATATGTAATTAGTAATAACTAGCATTTGTTATTTTAAATTGGAAATATACAAGTGTCGGTATCGGTTCAAAGTGGTATTGGCTCAGCCATAATATGTACAGAAAGTTTCATTGAGATTGCTTAAATACGTATTACATAAACTATAGCAAGTTTTCAATGCCTACTTACTTCTCACCCACCCTGCAGATTGTTCCACACCAATTTAAAACATCAATGTTGTTCACTTTAAACAGTGGAGTGTATGTCAAGGGTAAGGAAGGAACAAACAAGAACTACAATAGAAATATATATGTAATTCTTATATAAAAAATATTAATGTACACTAACTTCTTAGCTCGTAAACTGATGAACTCAATATATTAAACAATACAACAGTGTCACAATTTAAATAGCATGTCATGAACATAACTTTTATTTTGCTATAACATTAGACCAGAAGACTGTATCAAAAGTTAAAAACATTATGACTTAATAGGTGACAAAAGTAGGCTCATATTTGATATAATAAGCAACTACATTTTCACTTAATGGTAAACTGTGAAAGTTACTTCTTAGAAATAAACATTCACTAAAATCTTAATGGAAATAAAATATATGTTCTAATCAGTACCTAGGACACACAATTTAACAGATTGGAAGACATTCTTGTATTCTAGGAATCATACATTATTTATAGTGTCTAATTATGTGGTTTGTGTACAAAGAAACAATTTGGTTCTGTATCACAAATCTAATTCACAATTGCACCTCATTTTTATTTAATACTTATAGGCTGTCTCACTAAGTAAAACCTGGAACTGTCTTGAGGAAAGTGGCTTACGTCCAGCTTTTGGAGAACACGAAGATTACATCTTCATCTGTCCCATAGCTCTTGCGTGCTTCATCAATTGCAGAAAAAGACATTGCACACACCCCTGTGAAACAACATAGAAAAACACTGTAAGGTAATACACCAAAGGAACTTGGGTCTCAAAACAAATTACTTACTTCTCCAGGTATTTTTAGATAATTTTCCAGATCTCTCTATAATTTGAATTTAACATCCATAAATGATATACAGTAGATCAGGTATTTGAGTCCAGTATAGTTTCACTTGTAAGCATAAATATAAAACACAATCACTAATTTTAAAATTTCTAGAGTTTACGTTTTAAATATTAATTTACTAAGAAAATTTACAATATGTTTTCAAACCTTGTCATGCACCTTTTACATTCATTTTTTTAATCAATCGGTAAATTATTGAATATTTTATCTGATCACGAGTGTAACATACAGGCCCGCAATGCATATTAATTATTCTCATATTTCTCATGTACAACTTTTTCATAAATTTGCACGGTTTAATTGGACTAGGCTAATCAGGATGGCACTTGCGACCCCCCCCCCCCAAGATATTGTGAAAACTCCATATACTCTAATGGTGAAATTGTAGCATGAAAACATAGATGAGGGGTACCATGAAAGACAGCAGGTTAATTAGTTTCTGTCTCATATCTGTGCATTGTGAAAATACAAAAAGACAAAGAATTGTACATCAAGAAAGTGATAGATGTTTATGAAAAGGAAGGGAGATGAATTCAGTTTCTATTTCAATGGCAGAATCAAGTCTAAACTTCCCTATGGTATGTTCAATTCAATTTCAATATTATGATTTAAAAAAAAAACAATAATAAAAAAAGGCAAAATATAAGTTTTTATGACTGAAGGGCAAGATATGAAATCTTACTCTGCCCCTCCCCCCACCAGTTCTCAAAATGGAAATTCCTATCTTTTGGGAGGATGCATTGCCAGTTTGTGGAAAGGTGGGATGATGCTTCCATGGAAGAACATGGAAAAAATGCATTTGGAAATTATCTCTTAGTAAGGGATATTTTATGAGAATTTCCTTAACATGGGAAAAGCATCTCCCACTTCAGCACTGTTGCTCCACCTGTGTCACGTGCCCGCACGGGTAAAGCATATGGTGGATGTTTGAAATGGCAACTCATAGATGGCAGCACTCTGTACAGCGTTGATCTCGCTCCGCTTAAATATTGTGTACAGGATAAAAGGAACATAAAATTATATATATGTATTGTCAGTATATAATCGAAGATTGATCTATGTTATTATAACAATAATGAACTATGAAAAAGAATATAAGAAGAGAGGATAACAGTATTCACCATATACATTACAACCCGAAGAGTCAAGAAGTCGGGAAATGTTTCCAATTTTGTATCTCTATTTTACAATCCGGTTAGGAACGAGATTTCTCAATCGAGCTTTGGTTGTTTTTCACCTGGCTGTGCCAAGTTCTAGGCTGCAACAAAGCACACAAGTTGCGCATCATATGCGGCACCGGCTCAAGGAGAGCGGGTAAGATCGCGAACCTCTGACTGTCCATTTGGGTTGTTTTACCCTGGCTGTGCCAAGTACTAGGCAGCACCGAAGCACAACGTAGTTGCGCATTTCATATGCGGCACCGGGTTAAGGAGCACGGATAAAATCGTGTACCTTAACTGTCATTTCTGGGTCGTCTTTCGGTGCATTGTTATATACATAGATGATAAAGAAGCGTGGGAAGCGTGCTGGCTGAAAGATCCATTGGGATTAAAGGAGGATATTGCTAGAGAAGAGAAGAAAGCCAAGCTAATTCCTATAGATATTGTAGAAATGCCACGCGATATCTATAAGGATATCAAAGATGCCAATTCTAAGGATCCCAGATGTGGACCCCAATAAATACAGTCCCGTGCGAATTAATCAGAACAAGATCCTTTTTTGTCTGAATTGTCAGCACTTGCCCACTAGGTTGCAGCAATGTACATGCGGTGGCTATTTTTATCTCTCGTTTTTTTCTGTGCATTAACTTGAGCATTGTTGACACAGTCGGGCATCTCGTGCATTGATCCTTTGCATTTGTGTACATATCTATGCGTTCATGAGTGTATTTTGTTCCATATAATCAGTAGGATAATTGTGGCGGTGGTGTCAGTGAGATTCTGCAAATGGATACAACACCTAGGAAACATTCTTCGATTGTGACTTTATTGCAAAATACGTCTATAACGCAAAGGGAGATAGCTGCAAAATTCTCTGTTGGTGTAGTTACAATAAATCGAATTATCAAGCAGTACAGACAAACTGGTTTCATTTCACCTACTAAAAAGGGGCAATGTGGGAGGAAGAAGAAGAAGACATCACCATATCATGACAGATTTCTTCTCAGGAAAAGTAACCAAAACCCGGCCGTAACTGCAGTGGAATTGACACGGGAATTGAGGGACAAAGGAGTGCATTTGGACGTTTCCAATGTACGACGTAGACCTCTTGGCAGCTGGACGGAAAGCTAGGAAACTAGTGAAAAAACAATTTATTTCGGCTGCAATGTGCAAGAAACGTCTCTCATGGGCCCGTGCTCATCGAAATTGGACAGAAGACGACTGGAAGAAAGTTGGGTTCTCAGATGAAACACATTTTGAGGTCCAGGGACAGAGGGTTCAATACGTGCGTCAGTCGAGTAATGAATCTGTAACGTCAGCACATCTGCAACAGACCGTAAAACACCCTGACAAGAAGATGTTTTGGGGATTCTTCACCCATGAAGGACCAGGATCATTAGTGCCAATTGATGGTATGATGAATGCTGACAAATACATAGTACGTGTTCTGAGAAGGAAAATTATTCCAGTGCTCCAGGAGAAGTTTCCAAATGGTGACTGCATTTTCCAGCAAGATTTGGCTTTTTGTCACACTGCCAAAAAAGTACAGAATTTTATGAGCGAGAACAATATTCGAGTGTTAAAGTGGCCAGGGAACTCCCCGGATCTAAATCCAATCGAGAATGTGTGGGCTATTTGCAAACGACGAATATCAAAACTTAACTGTTCCACAAAGCAAGCAGTGATTGAGTCTCTTGTTCGTGTTTGGTTCCATGACAATGAACTTAATGCAATATGTTCAAAGCTTGTAGAATCTATGTCAAAACATATAATGGAATGAAAAACTAAATATGCTGACCAAGGCAGTAATTTAATTTTATTAAAAATATAAACTAAAACGTAACGTTTCAACCTTCTAGCAAGGTCTTCATCAGACTCTGTATCAAGTACAAAAGTACAAGACTTTTGTACTTGATACAGAGTCTGATGAAGACCTTGCTAGAAGGTTGAAACGTTACGTTTTAGTTTATATTTTTAATAAAATTAAATTACTGCCATGGTCAGCATATTTAGTTTTTCATAATCATGGAAACAAGGCTTAATGGTGTTATATAATGGAAGTTATAAAACAAAAAGGAGGACATATTAACTATTAGAAATGATTATCTGTTTGTACCTTATGTGAAAAATGAATGTATGTACAAATGTGTTTGAAAAAGTTGAAGTATTCTATGTTTGTAAGACAATAAATGTAAATTTCTGGACGTAATTGCTGTGTTCCGGTTATGTAGAAGGATGTCCCTGTAAATAGTCAATCAGTTGTCAGCAGAAGTGACAACTGTAAGAAGAAGAAGTTTGTCCATTATTAATTACTGTATTACAATAAGAAGAAGTCCTTCTAGTATTGATTACTGATTTGGAGAAGAAAAAGTATTGAAGATTGAATTTGAAGAAGAAGAAGCCTTCCCATATTGGTTATTAGATGATAAGAAGGAGAAGTCCTTCCTATACTTTGTAAGAAGAAGAAGTAGTCCTTTTTATATTGAAGATTGAAGTGGAAGAAGAAGAAACCTTCCAGTATAGATTATTGAATCGTAAGAAGAAGAAATCCTCCTCATATTTAAGATTCCGTTGGAAGAAGAAGTAGTAGTCTTCCCATACTGATTATTAGATAAGAAGAAGAAAAAGTCTTACCATATCGAAGATTTAAGTGGGAGAAGAAGAAGCTTTCCAATATAGATTATTGAATGGTAAGAAGAAGTAGTCCTCCTCATATTGAAGATTCCATTGGAAGAAGAAGTAGTCTTCCTATACTGATTATTAGATTATAAGAAGAACAAGAAGTCCTTCCCGTAGATATATTTCAATATACCCACAACGATATATATGTAGATAAACAAATAGACATCTCGAAATACGATTATGTATATCAAATGAATGTAATCTGAAGAGATAAGAATATACAGTGCATTGTACCTTCTGTATTGGGTTAAATAAGTTGTTTCCTTTAGTTTCCTTAAGGTTATCATTCAGTTTTAGTTGCCCTGAGTGTCTCATGCTTTAACCTGGCCTAAGCTGGACTGGTGCTACAGGGTGACAACATTATCATTACACCATTGGGAGACCTCTCAGTGTGAAATCAGGCATAGACATGCAAACACTCGTGTCAACTTTGTGCAACCCAGCATGTTCATTCAAACTGAAATTATACAGGGACTGGCAGAAGAAGCTGACGGTTTTGAAATGTGTATATAAATAAAACAATTAATGTAATGCAAGGTTAAATAATCAAAATTGCTACAAAAACAATTACCATTTACAGTGCTAACATTAATTTTTCTTTATTTTGAAAATTGTGTCTGATAAACGATAAACCTCCATTCCTTACACATTCATGTAGCCTTGCCTTTAAGTTGGAAGTCGCCCTCACAAGCCTTTCATTAAGAATTGCTGCTACTTCATTGCGAATAGCTAACTTCAGATCGCCAATTGTGTGAGTGAGATCTTTCAACATACACTTTTGATTTGAGGTAGCCCGAGAGGAAATAATCACACATCTGGGGAGCGAGGAGGCCAGGAAACGTCACCATTTATTGACCCTATACGTCCAGGAAACATTTCCCAGACCATGCCCATTGAGATTCTTTTTCAGACTTGACCCCGTCTCTCGAAAAGTTCTGACCCAAAGCAGTATCGTATTCCCACTGGGTACATGGCCATGATGATCGACATGGAACTCCCTTCGAAACCATCGTTGGGTTTGGACAACGGACTCACCATTTTTAAAATATGCTTCCAACACAAAAGAACGGTGTTGCCCAGTTCACTGCTCCATCTTAACTGAAATGGCGTTGAGCGACGAAGCCAATGACCACTCCCCCGACTCAAAGAAAAATTAATGTAAGCACTGGAAATGGCAATTATTTTTGTAGCAATTTTGATTATTAAACCTTGCATTACATTAATTGTTTTATTTAGATACACATTTCAAAACCGACAGCTTTTTCTGCCGGTCCTTGTATTAAAAGGCATATAGATATAGAAAATTTCACAATCTTATGAGAGAGCTATTGAAATGGTCAGTTATTAAAGTCAGTTTAATACGTTCACAAAAAAAGTTTTTGAGCATGCACACATTACTTGACTGTTTATGCAAACTTTAGTGATGGTGCAGGCAAGAGACAATGTACACTGTTCAAATGAAGCAGCAACTCTTCTCATTAACCCCATACTGAATGCCACTTTATTTGAGCATGAGGGTACAAACCAGGTGAGAGAGAATGTTCCTTTTTATCTTGAATAAATGCGAAATAATACTTACTGTCACGGAATGTGGGATTTCTAAAAAAGAATTTTCTCCGCTTCAAATCATATCCACAAAGCACAACATAGTGACCTGCCAAAGATACAGACGGAATTCAGTTACACAGAATAATGAACTCAGGACAGGTTAATCAGCACAGTATCAGTATTGGAGAAAAAAGATTTCAACTCAATATTTGCATAAATATCCTGTGACTGAGTGCGTTATTGCTGCAATTTTGTTCTCATTGTCATGAATAGAAGGATATATAGGGTGTACACAAATAAATATCGGAGTTTCAAGTGTTTTGTATGGTTATGTAAGTAACTCCAGCCAGTTGTCTCCTACATGTGATGAAAGAGCAACTGTGGAAGTTGCGAATATATGTGCCCAAACTTTTTTCCTAACTCTACTGTATGACAGCTCCAGTTTTAAATATGGCAACAACTCCCAAGCACAAGGCATTTTGTGTATTGGAAATCAGGAGATGTAATTCAGTGATTACAGGCTTATCAACAAAGATTTAGATGTGACGCTACATCTGACAACATTTGCCGGTGGCATAACCAATTCCAGGTGATGAGGTGTCTGTGTAAGGGGAAGAGCACCGTGCGACCGCAGATCAGATGAGAATGGCTCGCCTCTTCTCTAGTGGCCTCCCAACTTCACCCCTGTGATTTCATTTTGTGTGCTTTGCCACCACTACCTGAATTGAGACAGGATTGTTGCACAAGACGTACTAACTTCGGTGTGGGAAGATGCGGACTATCAGCTGGATGTGTGTGCCATGCCACAAAAGGCTCCCACATCGAACACTTGTAATGTGTATCATGGAAACTCGTTGAGTTACTCTTCCATCTCAGGTATGATTCATTATTGTATTGTATATCACAGAGAAAATACACATGCCTAAAACTCCGATGGGCATTGATGTATTGACCATGCCTCACCCAATGAAAAACTATTTGGCATGCTCAAAGGCCAATGCACATAGCAGGTTAGTTTCAGAGTTCTAACAATATTATTACAAAGTATATTACTATGAAGTATTGTTAGTCTTTAAAACGAGGCACTATTACATACAAATATCAAGCATCAGTTACAAGACTTGAAAAAATTGCTGTGCAAATGTAATGAAGTAAAATATATGAGGGGCAGTCAAATGAAAACAGAACAACCACCATAAAACACATTCCTCGCAAAAGTTGGCAACCCTGTTGTTACGTATCGATACTGCCATATGTAGGGTAGGAGAAATGCATAGTGAAAACACACAGGTCCACACAGTTGCTTCGTCATTGCTCAGGAGGTGAGCGTAGTGAAAAGTGTGTTCGTCCAGCATTGGAAATGGAGGCAAGCAAAGAAGAGCAGAGAGGTCTGGTTCGTTTCTTGGTGGCCAAGGGTGCTGGAACATGCGAAATTCATCGTCGCATGTCTGCAGTGTATGGCGAACACTACATTTCCCTGACAAGTGTGCACGAGTGGCAGAAGAGATTCTGTGAAGGACGCACATCACTGCAAGACGATCCGCCCCAGGACAGGCCCATCGAGCCATTACGCCTGATGTAATTGCGAGGATCGATGGTCTGATCCGAGAAGACTGAGAGGAAGAAATTTGTGTTCAGGTTGGCATTAGTCATGGCTCTGTGCATGCCATTATCAAAGATCACCTGCAGTTCTGAAAAAATTGCATGCAGTGGGTTCCGCATCAACTGACGGAGGGACAAAAGATTGACAGAATGACTGCATGTCTGAGTCATTTGCAGCGGTACCACGAGGAAGAGTATGCGTCTCTGTCACGTATTGTCACAGGGGACAAAACATGGTGCCACCATTTTGAGCCCGAGAGCAAACGGCAAGCCAACAATGGAAACACATTGATTCTCCCCCGCCAAAGAAATCGAAGGCTGTCCATATGAGTTCCGGTAAGGTCATGCTGAGCTTCTTCTTCGACTGCAAGGGCCCTCTGCTTGTCGACTTCCTAGAGCATGGAGCCACAATCAATGTGCAGCGCTATGCAGACACGTTGCAGAAACTGTGACGCACCATAAAGTCAAAATGTCCTGGAATGCTGTCGGACGGAATCATCCTTTTCCAATACTGCCAATCTGGTGAGGGATAAGCTTCAGACATTTGGCTGGGAAACTCTTGAACATCCTCCGTACAGCCTTGATATTTCCCCTTGTGACTTCCACATTTTTGGTGACCTGAAGAAAGACATTTGTGGACATCAGTTTCATTCGGACGAGGAAGTACAACAGTGGGTGAGGTTGTGGATCCGTCAGCGACCTACCTCTTTCTACAAGACTGGAATTGATTGTCTCGTCTCCCAGTGGGATAAATGTCTTAACACTTGTGGCAATTACTTTTGAATAAAAACAAACTCCATTGTCACTTTGCAGCGGGTGTTCGGTTTTCATTTGACTGCCCCATATATATTCAGGGTGATTCATAATTCCCTCTGGGGTTTGGAACATTTATAGTACAAGAACTATAACACATACAGCAAAAAGGTGCATATCAGTACATAAAGAATCTCTCTTGCACTTGTAACAGGCCCAATCATGTAATTGCATATTTAGCTGCTAGGTGGCAGTATAACACAAACATGGCATGCACTGGTGAACACAAAGCATTCTGCATCTTACGATTTGCTAAATGTGAGTTGGTTGTGATGGTACAATGGAGATTTGGTACGAAATATTGAGCGGAAGCACCTACGACAATCCGTGCATAATATAACAAGTTCAAGGAGACTGGCTGCCTATATGATGCAAAATGAACAGTCCAGGTGAGACTGTCGGCTGACACCATAAACATTTGCCAGGAGCCCTAAGAAGTAACATGTTGTGAGAGTCAGGAATTGGAGATGTTGCAGCGAACTGTGTGGCATATTCTAAGCAAATGTCTTCATGTGAACCCATGCAGTTGTTGCAGGCGATGAGTCCCCAGGATCACAATTGTTTCGAGTTCTTTCTGGATTTCCAAAAGAAGCACGAGGAAGATGATTTTGCTGATTGTGTGATTTTTAATGATGAGACCACATTTCATCTGTCTGGATAGATGAACCATCACAGTGTTTTTTTTTTTGGGGCATGGAAAAACCATCATGTAGTGGAGCAACCCATTAGTGAATATGTTTTGTGCAGTTTCCTCATCAAAAGTGTATGGGCAGTTTTCTATGTGGAGGCAACTGTTATGGGTGTAGTATATTTAGACATACTGCAAAAGTGGCTAATGATATAATTGCAGGAAGATAGCGAAGACTTCGATTTTCAACAAGATAGGTCTCCCTCACATTTCCACGAGGGCTTCTGTGCTTACCTCAATGCTGAACTTCCTGATCGTTGGATTGGATGTGCTTCTTGAGATGACTCTCGTCTTCATCCATGGCACCTATGCTCACCCGACATAACCCCGGATTGGATGTGCTTCTTGAGATGACTCTCGTCTTTATCCATGGCACCCACGCTCACCTGACATAACCCCATGTGATTTTATCTTATGAGGTTACATGAAAGAGTGTGTGTTTGTGCCCCTGTCACGTGATTTACCACAATTGAGAGAAAGGACCACACATGCAGTCACTGGTATTGATTGTGATATGTTGGGATGAGTGTGGTAGGAACTTGAGTTCAGGATTGATATCTGCAGCTTCACACAGGGGTGCACATATTGAGCACCGGTAAGGCACATACCAAAATTGGAGAGATTCTTTATGTACTGCTATTCACATATCTGCTGTATGTGTTATAGTTCTTGTACAGTCAACGGCAAAGATAATGGTAGGCAAATGTCCACCGCTATTTTCACTACTTTTTTATTCTACATCCTGTGTTGTTTTAAGGGATGAAACTATGTTGGTCCGAAGCAGACATTGTTCTCTGCTTATTGACATCTTTATTTCAATTCATTGTCATCACACTGTGTAATTCAGACTGAATGAAAATGATGGTGGACAATTCGCCTACTGTTTCTTTCACCGTTGGGTATACTATAAATGTTCAAAACCCCAGATGGAATTATGAATCACCCTGTATATAGAACTTGTACTAGGCAACTTGTACGTTTTATTAAAACTGAAAATGCAGTCATGCAGGCAATCCATTTAACTAATTTTCTTCCATTATCTCCATTATTAAATCATTTCATAGGACACAACACTGATGAAATTACTACCAAATGCAAATGTTCTCTATTTATGGAAAATGAAACATACCATGGTAAGATACAGACCACGGTAGGCAACTGCGCAGTTCTGATGTAAACCTGTTGACTTTGCACAAATCACAGTGCAGGAGGTTGGCATTTGTTAACAATATAATAGGTCCTGATTCTGCGAGATGTCGAACAAAATCCTCGCACGTAACTTGAGTCTTTCGAACCTTAACTCCACTCCCTTCTGCTTCAGCAAAACGCTTGTTAACTCTCTGTTCATCCTGAAAAAAATATTAGCAACTTTACATTCTGAGTAAAATGAAATCAGAGATATTACAAATTTGTTAACAATAACAGACATGTACAAGAAACCTTTGTTCCTCAAATTTCGATAACCAGTTTTCATCTTCTTCAGATGTTGGTAAAAGAAGCTAAAAAGCTACATGTTCATTTAGGTAAAGTTAAAAAAAGTTATATTAAAGGTTAGGAAGAAAAGAAGTGGTTATGAAAGATTTGAGGAACAAATTTTCAGCTTCATGTCTATGTTACTCAAGACTTATCATGATCAGGCACGTAGCCAGGGGAGGGGCTAAGGGGGCTGAAGCCCCCCAAATCCTACAAATATCTAATTTAAATGTTATTTATATTGTTAATAACAGAAATAAAGTTATAACCACAGTAAAAGCTGCATTACATCAAAAAAAGTTTACTTGATAATAGAAGAATCAAGTTATATTTTTATATTCTACCATTAATGCAAAGTATAAATGGTTTCGCAGCTTCCAAAACTTATAGTTTTCTTTGTGAGAGGTCACAGAATATAAACTTTATGAGTAAAATTTACCACTAACTGTTAAAGCCTTCTTTTGAACCATTGTGTAAAAGATAATAAAAAAATAATAATAACTATGATTTTCAGTCCAGTAACTAAAAAATATAATAAAAATAATGGACAACAATTGTGTTATATATTCACTGATACGGTGGATTAAGTAGCAATGTCTCTCCATTTATGTAATAACAACAATAAATTTGGATTGAAATTTGTATATTTTTAATAACTTATAATAGTTAATATTGTAAAATAACAATAATAATTAGTCATTATTATTTGTACTAATCAAATTTTAACTATCCCTCTACAAATATTTGTGGCGACGCCCATGCTGATAAGGAATGAGCCTCCCTACCCCCCTAAAATAAAATTCTGGCTACGGGCCTGATCATGATGTCAGTAACATGGGACGTGAAATACATATATATTGTTATAGGCAAACTTGAGTTTAGAAAATGCTATCATATATATTTAATTGTACTTCACAAAACTATTGAAAAAAGGCTGAACCTTTGCACATCCCAACTCTGCCACAGTTTGAATAATGTTTTTTTTTTTTTTTTTTTATAAGGAATAGTTTGAGAATAAAACTGCAGAGATGATATTGTGATTACATTTTTTGTTACCTTACCTGCTCTTCCAAAACTGTTTATATAAATAAACATTGGATTACCGATACTCTATTGAAATAATAAATAACTACGAAGGAATGTTCCAAGCCACACCTCCTTCAATATGAACACTAGAAATATTTCATACTAACCAGATGGAGGATCTTGTCATAAAAAGACTCCCGCTGGTATCCTGGGTGGACTCCTAAGGTAACGGTGCAGTAGACATGATGAACTTGGTACCTGTGCAACAGGTAACATAGATCTATTGTCCAGGTGCTGTTGAGAAAAATGGAAAACAAGTTCTTATATCAAATATAAGGCGTATTAACAACTATCCTTCATATTTTGTTATTCAATGCAATATTTCCACATTTCACAAAATCGCTGATCAGTAAAGCTAAGATTTTCATGTAGCCAAAACATACTAAATATGAAATAAATATGTAGAAAAGTCACTGGAATATGTAAAAAATATATGTAAATATACTCAAATATGTAAAAAAAAATGTACTGAAACATGTATGCATATTAAAATATCTAACATCCATATTATTTGTGATTTCTGTGCTTTTTTTTAGTTCTCTGACACTAAAAAATGTAATTATGTTAAAATAATTTCTCAATCTCTCTCTATATAAAAATGGATGTATATATGTTTGTTTGTTCCAGCATAACTCTCGAACGCCTGGAGCAATTTCAACCAAACTTGGTACATGTATCACTTGCAATCTGGAAAGAATACTTTGGGTGTAACGCACCCCTGGGGGTGGGGTGGGAAGGGGTGGCATGTAAAAATAATCGAAAAACCACCAATATTAAACTCCGCACAAACAGACATCCGTGACTCTATGCAATCTGCACAACGATGGTGTTTCTCGGGTTGTCTAACATTCATGCTGTGTTGTGAAAACGACCGATATTAGTGTGAAATCCATAGTTTTCGTGACACTCCCAATGCGGTTCAACTTCAAGTTCATCACCTATCGGCATGGAGGGGGGGGGGGGGGGGGTGAAAAATAAAATGCCACAAATGACCTAGATAAGTGTCGAATCCATAGTTTTCGGAGTCGCTAAGCTAATTGGTGACATTCACGATCACATTTAAAATTAATTACATTTTACACTATAGTTAGAATTAATTATTTTCCTGTCTAATACAAGATTGGGATAAATAAATACCCAGGCAATGCTGGGTAATCAGCTAGTATTATTATATTTTGAGAAGTTACATTGAAATAATGAAACTGTAATGTGATAAATTACATTGATAAATTCATAATCCAATAAACTGATAAAATAAATGACAACAGTTACTTCAAGAATCAACTGCACCAATGAACAAAGTCATCTTCAATATGAATTTCGGGGCTTAAATGACATGAAGCGAATAAAAGGGATGGACATCCCCGCAACAATTCACATCCACAGTATTTTTGTTCCTGGGTGAGTTCATGAGGAACCCATTGCGAACACACCATCTTCGTCTTCAGGTCCTTGGTGAGTAAGGAGAAGATTGTCGCCCTTCCTAGACCGGTTGCATGCTGTAAAGCCTCCACAGTTACATGCCTGTCGTTCATTACTATGTCAGACATCTTCTGAATCATTTCCAGGAGTTCAAGATGAGCGATGACATCCAGAGCTGGTTCCTTTCTTGACACTCGCACTTCCAGCTGTGAAACCTGCAACCCAGATGCACGACTTCAAGCAGATTCACCACACACTGCTTGTTGTCGATTATGAATTATAGCTGTAGGTACACCTTCTTTCTACAGGAACCACATGGTCCACCTTTGACTATGGTAGTTGCCTTCCATGCTGATATTGTACACCTCCACTTGTCCACAACTATGAATACACTGTGAGAAACAAATGCCTGTCACGTGGTGCCATCTGCAGCTAGGAGAATGAAACTCAGGCAGCGCACAGTCCAAGGTCACTGCTCTTACACACCACCCTCACTTCCATTCTTGGTTACAGCATATATAGGCACATGGGACAGTCTCAATCAATTCCGAACAGCCTTAATATTAAGTCAATCAAACCTAACAGTCCTTGCTAAGGGTTTCTCAACTTCTAGGCTCCAAAGAAGTTCTCCTGAAATTTGTCAATTTAATTTGCTCAGCAATTTTCATTAACAAATATTCTATAGTGGAAATATTCTGATTAATTGGAATTTTTCAGTGTTCAAAATGCAAAATGCCACCAAAAATTAATTTAATGAGCTTGGCCTGAGGAGACTACACGATTTTATGAGATCCAGTGGTTGAAAACCATTATAAATGTAATTTTATATTTGGCAGCAAGCCTACAAAAAATCAAACTACCACTTATCATGAGTGTTATAATTTATTTATTAATATTTAGTTTCAAGGGTACAAGGTTTAGAACCACTGTCCTAACCTACTCCAAATATATAAATAGTAACACCACAAGCATATAGGAACATAATTATAATGTTACAAGCACAAAGCTTAATCTATTCAGTTAAGCATGAGTTTATATTTGTAATTCTTCACAGGGAAAATGAGATGGAAGTACAAATGAATCAGAAAAATCTAGATTGAATTGATTTATTACTTTGCTTTTCTGCCACTTTTGGCTAATTACAAAGATGCTCAAGGAAAAATGGTGAAAATATGAGAACGATGGAGGAACAGTCACAAACATACAGGGATGACAGCCCCACAGAGATCATACTGTCTGTGAGTCCAGATGTGGAAGGGAGGTTAACATTCGGGTGTTCTTGCAAAGTCATCCCTTACACCCCAAAAATAAAAATCTAGAAAGGTAGAAGTACACATACTACTCTGCATTGACAAAAAGTACAAAAACTCAGTATTAGCTTCCAGACATGTAAGTAATGTGATATATGCAGAAAAAGCATTAATGGTGACATCAGAATGCAATAATTGACACCTGGTTGGAAGAGTTGATGGCAAAAATAATTACCAATGAGGACTCTACTTGTAATCTATATGCAGGCACGTATCTAGAAATATGTTTTTTTTTTTGGGGGGGGGGGGGTTGAACCAAGTGTCTCAGGCAGTGGTGGCAATACCAAGGGAAAGTAAACTGTCTTTGACCCCCCCCCCCCAGTTTTGGAACCAAATCGCCGCCACTGGTCTCAGGAATAATAATAGTAATAATATCAATAAAAATAATGTTTAAATTAAAATAATTACATTAAATCAAATTAATACTAACTACAATATATAAATGAATATTATATTATTATTACTTGAATAGGTAAAAAGATTGTATAAGAATAGAGACATAACAGCGCATATTTCATTAAGTAGCTTACCTGTAGTTAAGATCGGAATAATTTACATAAAAACAAGTATCCTGGCAATGAAATGTCAAACAGATGAATAATTGAATACTTATCAAATAACAAAAATTATGTTACATGTAGTTGGAGAAAAGTAAGTCTCTTGATTAATATTTTATACATATTATTTTGTGTAATACTGTACATAAATCTTCCTTGTAATGTCATTCAAAGCCGTATGATCCCAATATAATCCTTCCTTCTAAAAAGTTCAGAGGAAATTAATAACCATCGATTATGCAACAAATGCTAAAATTTTCATTATTTAATTTTAGTACTTGATAAGTCTTTGGGGGGGGGGGGTCTGGAACCCCCCTAAATACGTCCTTGTCTACATGGAAGTTTTCATCCATGAGTGCAAAAAATTCTCATGATGTGCATTAGTATCACACTCATCCAAGGATGTTGCTTGACATTTTTGAAGAGAGTGGCAATGTAAAACTAAACACTACACACAATAATAATCAAATAACGATCATAATAAACTATTATTTTTATTGTCAATTAATAATTTATATCCTTTGGGAGACTCTTCTACTTGACACATCTGATGAGTGAATATGCGGCACAACTGTACGGGGAAATTTTAGTCACGAAGTTAATGTTCAGTAAGTTCTCATGTACAAATCTCATCTTTCGAATTTTGAACTGTTTGTTCCTCGGATGAAGTGCTAGAGAATGAAAAAGTGACATCCTACATTTATCGAGAAAATATTTGTTTTATGTTTGATTATTCTGCTGGAATATTAATGTATTTCTGTTACTGAATACAAGATTTTTTCCTAATTTAAAAAATAAAAAATGCCAATATCCAAGAGGGAGGAGATGGACTGGTTTAACCACACTCATAATGCCCATGCATTAATAATCAAATGTACGAAAAAGCAAAACCACGGAGGTCCCAAGCACACATTACATTGGAATATTAGGCTTATGTAATTTTCTGGTTCCCCTAGATCTGCATACATAATCAGATTGCTACGATTTTTTGATTACAAAATTCCCTGACATTTTCAGGTTTTCCACTTCAAAAATGAATTTTTTCCAGACATGTTTATCATCATGATTTTTGTTTTGAACCTTGTGATTTTTAATTAAATATATAATCCGTTAATTTTTATGAATATTCACTTTCACACCTTTTTATTTTTTTAGCAAATTTCATTATATACACACACAAGAACACGTGAAAATTCGAAGAGTAAAATGACAATTGGCATCAAATGTGTCGGGTGCTACAATCACGTTATCTAGCCTTAAGGCTAAGGTAACAGAGGTACATTATTTCACCATAACAGATCTACACAATATAAAAACGACAGAAAAAGTTTAGAAATTTTTCATTTTCTGACGGATTTACAGTGTCGTAGAAAATGCTGCTCTTTTGCTTACATTTATAAGTACACAGCATGTGGAGAAATATTTGTTGCATACAGGAATTTTATAGGAAATGCCAACAAGACTAAGATCTATAAAATAATAGACGATAATCTCATCTTCACCAACTTTTCCGATAATTATGATCATATTGTCAATGTACTTTAGTTATCAATCAGATATCCAGACTACAAGTTTTACTTTCATATTCTTTCTAATATCTAGCATTATAAAAGTGAAAATTTATTACAGAAATTTGAAAGAACAATCATTTTGCACAATACTGAGAATCATAAGAACGAAAGAAACAAGTTTCTAAACTGAAACTTTTTTGGGAGTGGAATCACAAGAACCGAATCCAGAAGTGGAAGTGAACTGCATGTTCATTTTGCAGCTTTTTTCTTGTAGACTCCAAAATGCATGTAAATTCCAGACGATCTGCAAAATACCTGAGTTTTCCCTGTTTTCCACATGCGTAGCAACCCTGATGATATTTGAATTATTGTTTTAAGTCCATTTTATGCACAGAAAGGCTAATCGGGACTGGACCTACAGTTTAAAGTGGGATCCGAACCACACTGCCATGTGCCTCCACTGAGTATTGAACACGGAACCCCTTGATTACAAGCCGACATTACCACTATGCCATCAGGGACACCGCATATATAACAAATACAAAATGAGATAACATAATAATACTAATTCCTGAATCCAGAGACTGAACAAGTTTTTAAAGTATATAAATTGAAGGAAGAAAGAGTAGCAAGAAGCTCACTGAACACTTAAAGTATGCTTAAATGCAATATTTGTTTGCAACACTGGTCATTACTATGTAAGATCAACTGAAAACATAATTCACGTACCTTTTATTGAAACCTTCATCCACACAGACCTTGTGAAAGTTGTGCAGAAACTGTTCTCGCCTGACCTGTGGTAACACCATCAAAACACAGGAAACCCCACAATCCCAGCTAAACCTTTGTCTTTGGTGAAATACATCTAGCTTTATACGAATTGGAAGACCTGAAATTACACGACATACACGGAAAAAAAAGTTAAATCTTTCATTTAAGTACTGAGTATATGAAATATTTAATATAAGTAGTTCAAATAATGGGGCATTCGAGCGTTACACGTGTGACATTTACACATAAGGTTCTAGACATGTGATTGGATTAAAATATTCATAGCAAACTGCCAGCTCCCGTGGCGGAGTGGTTAGCACATCGTGCTACAATGTCAGGGGTCCCAGATTCCCAGCCTGGGCATGGATGTTTGTGAGTGTCTATTCATCAATTTCATCATATCATCACTCATCCCTATCTTCGCAAATTAGCCAAAAGTGGCACAAAAAGCGAATCAATCATAATGAACTGATTTCATAGAATTATGAAGTACTTTGTTGTGTATGCTCACAAATGAGAAAGCTTGAGTATGATGACATAGCCTGAATGCATGAAACGTATTACACGTCGTCACACCAATGCCAAACCCACGAATGTGCAACATGTTATTTTGAGATAAACGGGTTTTAATATTCAAGGACCCAAGAAAAATCAGGTTTTACATTTAGGTAAAATTGTCATTGGTGAAACTTGTACCCACTTATGGTGTGTTAAATTATGTGTCTTATTTCTCTCCTTAAGGATTTTTATAGGGTTTTTAAAGGAATAAAGTACTGGGATTGTCTTTAAGAACTCTACAATTACAATATAGTTACAATTTCAAAGAGCGCATGTGTACCAGTTTTTATGGTTTTTACTATTTATTCTAGGTATACATTTATTAATACACACATCAGAAATGACATTAAGTTACAAATAGTATTGAAAAGAGTACAAAAGAGAACACACAATTATTATTCATAAGTCCTCACACATTTTTTGAAGGTCCCGTAACTTGGCTTCAGCAATTGGAAGTTCTTCATTGTAGACCTTCGGTGGGCCATCGCTTGGTCTGCCTCTTGATTGCTTCAGGATGACTTCATGTAAATCAGAATTGAAATCAAGCTTGAAGAATATTTTTCTCGTTTCCATTCTTCGATATTGCAACCAACAAACGCTTCTCCATGGATTTTTTTTTTTTCGGAATTTGATCTTGAGAAAATGACTTGAAGTCATCAAAATCGTCATGAAGTAAGAGTTTTCATAATCACTGGTGAAGGTTTGCTTCGGGCAGTGCGAATCAGCTGCACCCATCCTTTAGTGGGGTAAACCGGAACATGTTTCGATTTCCTCTCAATCACCGAATGTACAGAATCACATTCCATTTCTGTGTGTCCACTTTAAAAAAATCTATGATCTATGATTTGCAAAGAAGGATGTCATTTTAAAAGAAATATGCACATACCAAGTTCTATTGTTGTCCTCCACAACCATCTGACATCACACGGACTGCAGGTACCTCAGGTTGAGCCATCACATAATTATAAACACAAGAAGCAATTTCAGTCGCTCCTCTCTTCCCTTGAGTCTCATCCCAGACATAACAGTGTTCATTCTGATTTCCCAAACTGTAAATTGTCAAATTATAAATTGCCAATTTGTGCAGGTAAAATATTGGACCTGCTGGCCCCTTTGGTGTATTTAAGACTGCTTGAAGGTCAAAATTGAAAGACAATACATTTGAATCCTGATGAGACTTGCCTTCCTTGCAGAGTTCTTTCTTTCCATGTGAAGCTTATAATCATCATCACGCATTTTTCTTTCTTCCTCGGTCATGTTGTTATAAGCCACACATTTTTTACATGCATCTTTTTTGGTTTGAAGAACCCAAGATTGTACTCATTGAACACTTGCCTGTATTTCTCCAAACTTACAGCATTATGATTGTTGTTGATACAATCTTCCTTATACATCCTAAACATAATACTTATGCTTAACGAAGGATCCAAGTACTTTTTTGTTGATGACTTCCTACAGTAATGAGACTCCACAGCTGGAAATGAGGTAAAGTGCTTTCTTATAAATTCTTCAGCAGCCAAATTGAGCTTATTATGAGGGGTGTGATTCCCTCTCTTGTCCTTTACCAGTATTCCTGTTGCAGTACACTTCCTTATTAATGCATCTGTGACATTTAATGTGGACATGAAGAACTCTCGGCAGACTGACCTTTTCACATCCTAAACTGTGAAGGAATAGCGATTTGAGAATTTTCATCTTGAAAATCTAATATTTCTTGTGGTTCTTCCTTTGGATTCTGTTCTATGTGGTTCCTTATGAACTGGCGCTGGTCGTGAATAGTGGAAAGATTTCGAAACTCCGAATACAACTGTTTTCTATCGGCTTCACTGATAAAAGTTGAGCATTTGTGCTTCACTTTATTAGAGCAAGGGGCAGGTAACATAGGACTAGCAGCATGTTCAATTCCACGGTGTCCTGTATACGATTCTCCTTTCAGCTGTCTACGCTTTCTCACGATTTCCTTTCCTATTTCTAGGTATGTCACTTTCGTTGTTATCTGCTCCTGGATGTAACACACTACTGGTTTCGTCAGCATTGTCATCTGCAGAATCATCGCCTGAAGGATGGTATGAACTCCCAGAATCTTCGAATTCATCAAAATCCTCGTCATTCAAAGCACGAAGCGCTAGAGCCACACATCTTGCACCTCTACTCAGCTCATCTTAGTCTTACTAATGATTCGATAATAAATGTATTTTTGTTTGTTCAAAAGAAACTGCAATAATGGTACCTTACATTATTGCAGGAAGAAAACGAGACAAAGCGTTCTCTTGTAATAGCATGACTGACTGTTCTCCTTTGTTACAAGTCCAATGCTAAACTCACGTACATGGCACATTTGTTGCTTTGGCATTGTAGGACCTTATCTTGAAACACATACAGATGACTGAATGTGCTCCTTTTGTTACAAGTCCAATGCCAAACTCACGAATATGACACATTCATCGTTTTGTCATTGTAGAAACTTCTCTTGAAGAACATAAGTGTTTTAAGAATTGAAAATAACCCACATTGGAGTGATCATACACATGTGCGACTCTGGCATAGGGATCAGTTATTGAAAAGTATTCAGAAAATGCACTTAGGTGAAAAAGTCAACTTTTGCACATTCGCGGTTTTGGCATTGGTGCGACGATGTGTGACGCTTTAAAAATGTAGCACAGTTTGACTTCATTTGTCATTGAAGCATATAGGCTTCTAATTTTTTTTGAGAAATATGCAAATTATATGGATTCACAAACATGTAAACCTTAATGCTATCAAAACAATAATAATTCCCAGATTGATTCATTTTGTTATTTACATGGAGTAGGACCACTTTTCATGGAATACATTTAATAACATATTTGCGAGTATATATTACTTACAAAGACAGTAGTATGGTGAGGAACTTTGGAAGGGGTACATATATCTCCATGAAACTCCTGTTCTGGGTACCTGTTCCGTACCTTCTGCTTTTGGAGCCAAGATGGCCGCCATATTATTCTCTGGACACTAGTGCCTACTGAAAGTGAGAGAGTAAAGAGTCTGTGAAGTGAGAAGCGACGTTGTACCAGAGATGTATTGCAGGCTGGCTGCAAATAATGTAGAATTGCAACGAATACATCAGTTTGATGTAATTGAGTGTCTCATTTATGTGTATTAGTCTACCTACAGCACCATACCTTCCTGGATATGCTACAAACAGCGGCCGAAACAAGAAAAGTGTCTTCTTGTTGGATGACGGGCGCGAACATGGTCCTCCTTGTGCCGGATGTTGCATGCGATCAGCATTCGTTGTGTTGTGTTGAACTTTTGTGCTAGCGTGCATTCGTGAACTGTGAATAAATACATTGACATACTGTTTGCTACGTGTAACCAGTTTCAGTGCACCTTTTGTAGTGCCAGGAAGTGTTTCGTGCGTGCATTGTAGTTTGGACAACAACAATCCGTGCGCGACTGAATAAACATGGAAGCCATATCGGCAGCAAAGACTGTGCTCAAGCGAGAAGTTACTCGCCTTGAGAATAAAGTGAACGCGGGTTTATTGGACAATGTGACAATCGCGTTATCGGTAAACAAAGCCAAACAATTAACGGACGATTGTAAACAGTTATTATTAGACCTGGCTAGTGCGTGTGATGATGCAACTTTTGAGAGTTATGACAGTGAAATCGGTTGTATTCAAGACCGTTTGGATGCAACCATGTGCAGGCTTTGTTCGTTGCAGCAGCAACAGACTCAAGCTACGGTGACGTCATCGACAGAAGCACGAACAAGTGAAGTGCGTCTCCCGAAGCTCTCGCTTCCTGTGTTCACGGGACAATTACAAGAGTGGCTTTCTTTCCGTGATTTGTTTATCACGTCGGTGGACAAAAACAAACAGTTATCCAGTGCACAAAAGCTACAGTATTTGAAAGCTTCGTTAAAGCGGCAACCTGCATTGCTTATCCAGTCCATGTCGGTGACTGATGATAACTATGCAGAGGCGTGGAACATTCTAAATTCGCGTTATCAAAACAAACGGGAAATTGTTATGGACACAATCAAGCGTTTAGTCGCGCAACCCAAAGTGCAACGTGAATCCGCAGCAGCCTTACGTAGCCTGCTAGACACAACTACCGAGTGTGTTCGCGTGTTGAAAGTGATGGACATTCCCATAGAACATTGGGATCCTATCCTAGTATTTCATGTGACAGAAAAAATGGACAGTGATACTAGACAACAATGGGAACTTTCATTAAAGACAACCGAGTTGCCTACATTTCAGGAGTTGAGTGACTTTCTTGATCAGCGTTCTCGTGCATTATCAGCTACAAATCTCAGTGCTCAGAGACTGAAGCAGTCGACTCACAATAGCTCCCAGTTCAAGGGTGTGTATCATGCAGTGTCGGATGATACTTGTGAAAAATGTAAACTGCATCATGCGCTATACAAGTGCAAAGACTTCAAAAGCCTTTCGGTGATGGACAGAATGAGATTTGTTAAAGAAAAGGGTTTGTGTTATAATTGCATTCAAAGTCATCATAGGGCATCGGTATGCGACTCACGGGCGTGCCGAGTTTGCAATAAAAAGCATCATACGTTGCTACACTATTATAAGCAGAGTGACTCTAGTGAAACAACGACTTCCCCCCAAGAAGTTTCTTCTCATGTTGCTGGAGAAGGAGACAAGGGACTAAAGCCAGTGTTGCTATCCACTGCAGTTGTGTATGTGCAGGGAAGAGATGGTGTTTATCAACCAGTGCGTGCACTCCTAGACTGTGCCTCAGAGACTTCCTTTGTCACCTCACGCTGTGTGCAAAGGTTAGGTTTACATCAGCATAAGGCAGACATCACTGTGAATGGGATTACAGCAACGGGTGTAGGTGTAGGCAGTGCAGTAGTGGATCTACAATTCCAACCCAGTAGCAGAAGGAAAACATTCACTACAAGGGCAATCGTACTTCCTAAAATAACAGGAAACATTCCCAGGGAACCTTTACCAGACTTCAGGAAGTGGACACATATTCAAGGACTGAAGTTGGCAGATCCAAGGTTTTATGTGATGGAACCGGTGGACATTTTACTTGGAGCAGATTTGTTTCCTTTTCTTATGCAAAGTGGCAAAATTGTTGGGCCAAAGGGAACACCTACTGCACTACGTACTGTTCTTGGTTGGATTCTTTGTGGCAGTGTGGACTTTCCCAAGGTAAGAGCAGTAGCATCATTTCATGCATCTTGCAGTCTTGATAGTGCACTTCGCCAGTTCTGGGAGGTAGAGGAGGTCCCAAGGCAAATGCATCTGACATTAGAGGAGATACAATGTGAAGAGCACTTTTCGGTGACTCATGTTCGAGAAAACAATAAGTTCAGTGTGAGCCTTCCATTCAAGGAAGACAGTCCTCCCTTAGGATACTCTCGTGAAACAGCTGTGGCGAGATTACAGCAAATGGAACGGAAGTTTGCAAAGTCTCCTGTTTTTCATCAGAATTACTCAGAATTCATGCATGCATATTTAGACTTGGGACATATGGAGCCTGTTCCTGCAAGTGAAGTGAAAAAGAAACCATGTGATAGTTTCTATTTACCGCATCATGCTGTAATCAATCCAAATTCCACCAGTACACCTCTTTGTGTAGTTTCTGATGCCAGTTCAGTGACTTCAACAGGGATTAGTCTCAACGATAAGCTTCAAGTTGGGCCAAAATTGCAAGGTTATATCTTTCCATTGTTACTCAGGTTCAGGAAACATCAAATTCCTTTGTGTGCAGACATTTCCAAAATGTATAGTCAAATATTGATCCATCCATCAGATACAGACTTTCAGCGAATAGTGTGGCGCGACAATCCTAAAGAATTGATAAGGGACTATAGGCTACTCACGGTGACGTATGGGACATCCAGTGCACCTTATCTTGCAACAAAGTGTCTTCAGCAGTTAGCTATTGATGAAATGAATGCATTTCCATTAGCAGCCCCAGTGTTATTAAATGATTTTTATGTTGACGATTTGGTATCTGGTGCCAGCAATGTGGAAGAAGCTATCGAATTGCAGTCACAATTGATACAGTTACTAGCAAAGGGTGGTTTTGAGTTACGTAAATGGTCCTCTAGTGAACCACAAGTGTTGACAGCAGTACCTGTAGAGTTGAGAGAAACTAATGTGCCTTTAGATATCCATTGCAGCGAACTTGTGAAAACGTTAGGTCTAAGGTGGCATCCTGGTTCTGACCACTTCACTTTTCTTGTGACTTTACCACCAAAACGTCACACATTGACGAAAAGACTATTGTTATCTTACATTGCAAAATTGTTTGACCCTCTTGGTTTCTTATCCCCAACAGTCATACAAGCAAAAATACTCATTCAAGAATTGTGGAAAGAAAAGTTGGGCTGGGATGAGGCATTATCCGTGGAAACATGCGAACTGTGGCTACATTTTTGTAGTGAACTTCCTGTACTGCAACAATTACAAATCAAACGTGCTATTGTATCTGCAAATGCTATAGCTTGTCAATTAGTGGGTTTCTGTGATGCATCACAACAAGCATACTGTGCGGTAGAGTACCTTCGCTCAGTTTATGTCGATGGTCATGTTGAAGTGAGGTTGGTAGGAGCAAAGACTAAGGTGGCTCCAATCAAGCAAATGTCTCTACCAAGGCTAGAACTATCAGCGGCAGGTTTATTGACACGATTGCTCGTAGTAATCTCCAATGCACTATCCTACAAATTGGAAGATGCATGTGTGTGGACTGATTCTACCATTGTGCTTGCTTGGTTATCCTCAACACCAAGCAGGTGGAAAACATTTGTAGCAAATCGAGTGGCAGAAGTGCAGGAGAGTCTTCGTCGTGAACAATGGTCTCACATCATGGGAAAATCAAATCCTGCAGATCTTGCTACAAGAGGTATCAGTGCATCAGCCTTAGCTCAGTGTGAGTTATGGTGGGCGGGACCAGAGTTCTTACAAGCAACTTCATTGGCAACGTTTGATCATCATGAGACAAGCAACGAAATTTTGGAAGAAGTTACAAAAGAAGAGAAGAAGATTGCCATTACAGTTATGTACAGTACAGTAGAAGAAGATCTGATCTGTAGATATTCAAGCTTTATTAAAATGCAGAGAATAATGGCATGGATCCAACGATTTGTGTTCAATACTCGTCAGTCAGTGAATCAGAGAAGGCAAGGAGCATTGACAACTAAAGAGCTTATGACAGCAACGACCTCTCTTGTAAAACAAGCTCAGAAAAGTGAATTCACAGCAGAATTACATTGTTTACAAGCTAAAATTCCTCTGCCAACAAAAAGCAGGTTATTGTGTTTGGCTCCTTTTGTTGATGAGGCAGGTGTCATTCGTGTTGGAGGGAGGCTACACAAAGCAAGAATAACAGTGGACCATAAACATCCAATGTTGCTACCTGCAAAGCACAAATTGACTCACTTATTAATTAAAAATGAACATTTACTTAATCTTCATGCTGGTCCTCAGTTAGTGTTGTCCTCATTGCAACGAACATTCTGGATACTGAGAGGCCGAGATACAGTGCGTAACATTGTGAAGAAATGTGTAACTTGTCATCGCTTTTGTACACAAGCTGGGGAACAATTAATGGGTAGCTTACCAGAATCTAGGATTAATCCTTCTCGTCCATTTATAAACTGTGGTGTGGATTATGCAGGGCCCATACTGTTGAAGGAAATGGTTGGACGCTCTCGTAAGCAGTATAAGGGTTATATTGCCTTATTTGTTTGTTTCGCAACGAAAGCAGTTCATTTAGAAATAGTGAGTAGTGGTACTACAGAGACGTTTTTGGCTGCACTTCGGAGATTTGTATCTCGTCGTGGAAAACCCAGTAATATTTACAGTGATTGTGGAACAACGTTTGTTGGCGCTAATAGAGAGTTAAAGGAATTCATGAGATTGGTAAAACAACCAAAGCACAATGAACCTATTTCAAGTGCTCTAAGCAGCTTAGGCATCCAGTGGCATTTTAATGTTCCTCGTAATCCTCATGCAGGAGGGTTGTGGGAGAGTGGTGTCAAATCAGTTAAATACCACCTCAAAAGAGTTGTGGGGAATGCCCTACTTACCTTTGAGGAATTGTATACAGTATTAACACAAATAGAAGCATGTTTGAATTCCAGACCGTTAACTGCCCTATCCAGTGATCCCAATGACATGCAGGCACTTACTCCAGGCCATTTCTTAATAGGAGATGCATTGATAGCTACTGCAGATAGAGACTTTGCTACAATAAAAATGAACAGACTGTCGAAGTGGCAGCTCGCGCAAAGGCTGACACAGCATGTCTGGCGCAGATGGTGTAGGGACTAAATTTCTCAGTTACAACAACGTCCTAAGTGGAGAAGGGAGCAACAGAATCTACAGGTCGATGACTTGGTTGTGGTCAGAGATGATCAACTTGCACCTCAACAGTGGAAACTAGGCAGAGTAATCAACGTTCATCCAGGTGAAGATGGATTGGTTAGAGCAGCAACAGTGAGAACCAGTGAAGGAACCTACAAGAAGAGGCCAGCATTGAAGCTGTCTCTTTTACCAGTGAGTGAAGTTGAACACCAATGAGAAATAACTTAAACTTTCAAATTTATGCATAAAAGGCAATCATTAGTTTGTTCAATTTCTTTTTAGTTTTGTGTTGTCATTTTCAGTAGGAAATTTTGGGAAAATTCCATTCAATTTACATTTGTTCATCAAAAATGTGTTCTATATTGTGTATTTAGTAAAGTGTTGAAATTTAATCATTTCAAGGTGGGCGGTATGTTCCGTACCTTCTGCTTTTGGAGCCAAGATGGCCGCCATATTATTCTCTGGACACTAGTGCCTACTGAAAGTGAGAGAGTAAAGAGTCTGTGAAGTGAGAAGCGACGTTGTACCAGAGATGTATTGCAGGCTGGCTGCAAATAATGTAGAATTGCAACGAATACATCAGTTTGATGTAATTGAGTGTCTCATTTATGTGTATTAGTCTACCTACAGCACCATACCTTCCTGGATATGCTACAAACAGCGGCCGAAACAAGAAAAGTGTCTTCTTGTTGGATGACGGGCGCGAACAGTACCCATATCTTTGTGTGATCATTGATATTTCTTCAAAAGCTCAAAACTTCTAACAAGAACCCAAATTATGGCCATTTCAGTTAAATTTATCAGTACACTCCTATACCCAAAATACCTTACATGCATCTTAGAGCATTCTACATAAATAAAGATGAGGATAAGTGATGACAGGATGAAATTGACGAAGGGACACTCACAAAGAACACCCATGCCGGGATTTGAACCTGGGACCCCTGGTGACATAGCATTCTGAGAACCACTTCACCATAGAAGTCGGATTAGATAAACCTCCCAGCAACATCTGTGGGTGGGGAGGGGACCCAGTACTTTCTGAAGGTGACCCACGCCTATGTATTTCCCAAATAACTACTTTCTCTACCCCTAGACTCTTTTTTTTTTAATGGATCTAGCCTTTTAGTTCATACTACTTTCACACATAACCATTCCACACATTAGTACAAATGATGAAGACAGATGACACATATGTTACTGTATGTAGCATCAATTATTTGTCACAAACTTTACTTCTACAGATCTGCCTGAAAAATATATATACACACTTAGTGAGTAGGACTGACCACAGCAAATTAATTACTGTGAATGAACGTTATGAAGTTGCTTTCCTTTCAAATGATTCTACTTAATTATTTCGGTAATGGTTCCGATTGTTTTATGGTCTTTTGATAACAGTTCGATCTCCGCCGAACGGATATCTTCATTTTTACAGAAGAAACTACTTATGGAAATGAATTTCTGTAACATTCTGAAAGTTCGTGGAGGTATTTTGTTCCATCGTGGAATCTATTTGACCGGGAATTCATGTATTTTTGAAGAAAAATATTCCTCTGACGCACAATGACCGTTGCTTGTATTTGTCAACCGGATGTTCCGTCCATTTCATGACGTAACCTCCTGTCAGTGCTTCCAACCACGCCGTTGTTTTGCAAGAAGTGAAGGTGAATTTTTTTAAAAAAAGCTGTATCACATTGTTTTACAAACAAAATTTTAACTATGCTTGCCTAACTTTGCCGGAAATGGTTTGTGGGGCTATTGAGGTATTTTTTGGTCACGAAGATTGGAAACACTGCATACCCACGTGATCCACGACACGACTGAAGCTGTGTCCGCCATATTGTGTGTTACGGAAGCCAAAAAAGGAAGAACAATAAATACTGTTAATGTGAAAAATTGAAATTACTTTCGTGAAAAAAGCAAAATGCCACCTTAAAGAATCTTTCGCAATGCAGAATAGGTAAGTACGAATGTTAAAAATGACGGTACTAATTTACTATTCCACAAACAGATTTCTTCATTTTTACACAATAAACTACTTACGGTAATAAGATCTTGTAGCATTGCCGAACATCTGGAAGGTGTTTTCTGTCATGTGGGAATGTATCATAGCGGAAATTCATGTTTTTGTTGAAAATTAATTTTCTGATGGACAATAGCCTTTGGAGCGTATACCTTTGTACATCATCATACGTCGTGCTTGTGTTTTGTTGATGTTCATTGGGATGCACTGTTTCCAACCAAAAATACAAACATGACATGTCATGGATGCGTGGTGAAATTCATACCGGGGGCCCCACGAACCATTTCCGACAAGGTTAGGTTAGGCAAGCATAGTTAAAATTTTGTTCGTAAAACAATGCGAAGAAGTAAAAAAAATAATTAAATTACACCAGCTTTGGGTTACGAAGGTTGGAAACACTTGAAACCGAATGAAAATCGACAAAACACAAGCACAACGCAAAATTATATATGAAGGTGTACGTGCCATACTGTGTCATACGCAAGTGAGACAACGCAAATAAAGAAGTAGTGGTAATGTGAAAAATTGACATTACTTTCATCAAAAAAACGTGAATACACCTTGAAGATTGTGCAGTGAAGCAGTTAGGTAACTAAGAATGTTAAAAGTGACGAAACGAAGAAGAAGTTACAGGTAATAGTAAATTTTTACCAAAATGACAAAATAAACGAGTGAGTGGTGTTCGGTGGAGATCGAACTGGTACCGATCTTTTTTCAAATTCTCCTAGCAGGAAGACTAATTATCGTAGAATTTTCGCAATCATTGTCACGAAACTTGAACCTTCCTTAAAGTAATGAGCACTGTTTGGATTTCGAAATAAAAGTTATGTTGCAAGCACACGCACTTCCCATGGACAATGTATCTTCCGTTGACAAGCAACTGTAAGTATTGTAGACTAGTGGGAATTAATGTAGATGTAAATCAGAACCTTAGTAGAATGCATTTAGGGACTTTATTTTAATGCTAAAAGAACCAAACCTGACCTGCCTAACTTTGAAAGGATACTGAACAAAATCTTAAGTAATCACTAAAACTCCGCAGTATGTGTTAACAGAAGTAAATCGAAACGGAATCATGTTAACATTGCATTTGCAGCATGATGAAATCGTAATAAAACAAAAGGTAAATTTCTCGTATCGGACAAACGGATTTCTTCAAATTTACAGGACAAATTACTTACCGAATGCAGTTTCTTTAGACTTGTGGAAGTTCGGGGAAGTGTTTTCTTGCATCGTTCATTGAATTTTCCCGGTAAATCATCTATTTTTCGATATAAATGTGTGACCGATGCACGAAAGCTCTTGCATCCATTTACTTCCATGTGGATGTAACCTGTGTCTGATGACGTAATCCCGGTCAGTGTTTCCAAACACATGTTTTTGTAACTGAAGAAGGTACGTTTCCACAAATGGTTTGTGGGGCTATGTGTCAATGGTTCTTGGGGCTATGTGTCAATGGTTCGTGGGGCTATGCGAGAATGGTGTGTGGGGCTACGCATATTTTTTTCAAAACCAATTTTTCACTATTGTAACCTATAGTGACCCGGTAAAATTTTCGTATCCCCAAAACGTATTTCTTCAATTTTACAGGAGAAAGTACTTACCGAAATGGGTTTATTTATACTTTAGGAAGGTCTTGGAAGTTTGTTTTCACCTCGTTGAAATTTGTTTGCCGGTAAATCATGTAATTTTCGACATTAATGTCACTCCAATGCACGAAAGCTGTTCCCTTGATGTCCGTCTACTACGTGAACCAAATATTTGCGAGCGTTTCATGACGTAACAACCGGCCAGTGTTTCCAAATACGCGGATTTGTAACTGTGTAACAGTTCTAGAACGTAAATAAACGTGAGTTACTGTTCATCATTTCTGATTACGAACTTGCAACAACATGACGTGCACAGGATCAGTGGCGTGCTCAATGTGAGGTTGATGGGGGCTATAACCCCCCCTTTCGCCCAGTATCTCTAAGGCTATTTATGAATGGTTCGTGGGCTATTTATGTATGGTTCGTGGGGCTATCTCTGAATGGTTCATGGGCTATTTATGTATGGTTCGTGGGGCTATCTCTGAATGGTTCATGGGGCTATCCGTGAATGGTTCGTGGGGCTATCCATGAATGGTTCGTGGGGCTATCCGTGAATGGTGTGTGGGGCTATTTATGAATGGTTCGTGGGGCTATCCGTGAATGGTTCGTGGGGCTATCCGTGAATGGTTCGTGGGGCTATCCGTGAATGGTTCGTGGGGCTATTTATGAATGGTTCGTGGGGCTATCCGTGAATGGTTCGTGGGGCTATCCGTGAATGGTTCGTGGGGCTATCCGTGAATGGTGTGTGGGGCTATTTATGAATGGTTCGTGGGGCTATCCGTGAATGGTTCGTGGGGCTATCCGTGAATCGTTCGTGGGGCTATCCGAGAATGGTGTGTGGGGCTACGAATATTTTTTTCGAAACCAATTTTTAACAATTGAAACCTTTGCGTGGCCCTACTAACCTATCCACGCACCAATGGTTCATGGGGCTAGCGCCAATGGTTCGTGGGGCTATCTTTTTCACTATTGAAACCTTAGCGTGGCCCTACTAACCTATCCACGCGCCAATGGTTCGTGGGGCCATCTTTTTCACTATTGAAACCTTTGCGTGGCCCTACTAACCTATCCACGCGCCAATGAATCGCATTTATTTCCAATTTCACACTTTGCACATTCCTTTCCTCTCTTCACCACCCCGTGTGCAACCAAAAACTCCACCGGATCCTCAAAACCCGGCACCAATTTCACAACACACCCACCACACGACACCTATAACTTCCGAGTTTCGTCAATTTTTGACATTCGTACTTACGTATCCTCCATACTAGTACCTAGATATTTTGCTATGAAGAAGGTCGCAACACTGCATAACCACTGATCATGGACTATGCTAGTCAAGATTTCTCCGCCATATCGCGTGTAATGCAAGCAAAAGCGAAGAAAATAAAAATACTCCATATTTCGAAAATTGAGATTATTTGCCTGCAAAAAACGAAACGCGAAATAGAAGAATCCTTACGAATGCAGAATATGTAAGTATCAATGTGAAAAATACGAAAATAAGGGAATTAGAGACGTTTGGTGGTTACCGAAATTTTAATAGTGACCCTACCTAACCTAACCTTACCGGAAATGGTTCGTGGGGCTATGTATGAATGGTTCGTGGGGCTATGCATCAATGGTTTGTGGGGTTACGTAGGTATTTTTGGGTGCAGTGGGGTGGAAATACTGCATGCCGAGTACAGTAATGAAACTGTTACCGCCATTTTTCGTGTTACTGAAGGCAAAAAGAAACGAAGAAAACTTACTCGATATGTCGCAAATAGAGCTTATTTCCGTGAAATAAGCGAAATGCCACCTTCAGCAATGTTTCTCAATGCAGAATACATAAATACAAATATTCAAATTAAATGAAGTAGCAAATTTCAGCCGTTTGTCCGATACGAGAAATTTACCAAACAAAAATAACTTGGGCCTAATTTGTTATTTGTTCTGAAGATCATTATTTCAGAATGCAAAACCGAGAACAAATTACACATGATGGTATTATCACAGGTATTATCTCTTGTCGGTGGTATTATCCTTTCAATACATGTAACATTTCATTTTTTTCTTTTTGTTGGTGTACACTTAAATATCCCAACCGAACAGAGTAACCAGAAAGTGACACATACGTGTGCACCATAAATATGCCATGCTATATTACAGTCGTTTGTCCAAAACATTCATATCAAAGTTACAAAGAGTCGGACAGAAATTAAAACCATATTTACCACAATACTTACTATTATGGTATTCTTGTTCATCCATCATTGAAGGGCAAGTATCAAACTCACATCCAGTCTGTGACAGCAAACTTTCAAGGACAATTCATGAGCTTTCGTATTCACACCAACACCTTTGCATTTAGTAGGTATTCCAATATGTTATCTTAGCGTCAAGTTTACATCATGTATGTGCAATATCCTGACTACATTTCCACGGTCACCTACTCATTCACACTAAATTACAAAATGTTGACGAGCCTCTTTTCTTGCACGGCCTTTATCTTCCTCCCACTTTCGTTATCAGCCGACAACCAGAACTCGACCGACACACTTGTTTACTTACTTGTGCGCATGCGCAACTCAGCAGACGAGACTTCATCATCAGTGATACCAACCCCATGAAGTTAATTTACTGTATGGTTCCTTTTTAGTTATTTTCTAGGGCCTCCCAGATGCATCGCAATGGTGCAGTCTGAACGTTGCCGCCTTGCAATCAAGGGTTCTATTTCCGGTGGAGTTACCTAGTTGTCGCTCCAGGATTTCATCATCCTTATGCGGCCTGTCATGCGGCTACGATGTGAAAAGTTGATGTTAATTGGTTAGATCTCAAGCAACATGTGGCGCGCGTCGCTTCGGTCTGAAAGCTGTCAAACTTTTTAAAAAAACCTGACGGCCGCTGTGGCGGAGTGGCGCTACGACGCCAGTCGCCAGGGGTCTCAGGTTCGAATCTTGGCCTGGGCATGGGTGCCCATTCATCAATTTCATCATATCATCACTCATCCCCCATCTTCGCAAATTAGCCAAAAGTGGCACAAAAAGCGAAGTAAAATAAAGCAAATCAATCAATCTAACAAAGAAACACTTTCAAGATATTCTACGAAACAACCATATTCCTGACGTTTTATTAGATGTAGGGTGAATTGATCTATTAGCCTGTAGCATAAGGTGCATCTGATATAAAACAAGCTTTCTAAAACTTGCTCGTGGCTTTCATTCATTTGCAGAAACGTGTTCTATTGAGTTCCTGGAAATATTGTCATAAATTGGTTGGCAACATTGGTTTACTTCACTGATCATCTGCGACAAGACTGATCTGGATTTCTACCCTCATTACCTTTGGCCATCAGATAATGCCTTTAGCGAGAAAACATCGCACGTTAATATCTGGGCTACTAATGTTGGCAAGTGTCCTGATTTCTTCTGAAAGATAACTAATTATCATTTCTGCAAAATTTATTTTGAAAATAGAATCAACATTCTCTAATTTGAATTCAGACCATTCGATAAACAAGTTAGTTGGAGTTGGCTTCACAGTCTAAATCTACACTAAATGATTATATTTTTAAAATTAATTTAGCATCAATATACATTTTTGACAAGGACACATTTACAGGGGCCCAGGGGGTCCCAATCCCTCCGAAAGACTTACCAAGTAATAAAACGAAATAATCAAAATATACTTGTTTAGTATTTGTTCTCGTATAATCGAGGGTTATTTATTACCGCCGAACTTACACCAAAGCAAGGATTGGATTGCGATCATACAGTTTTGAATTGACACTACGTGAGTACATAAGAAGATTACTACTGCTTATAATATTAATACATAAAATATTAATCAGGAACTTTACTTTTCACCAACTGGACATATCATCCTTTTTTGTTATTCAATAAATATTCAATTTTTAAATTTTTTGACATTAATTTCCTTGACGGGACAGTTGTTTTTACACAATTTTTGGAGATCTAAACTACACGCGAGCTAGATAATGTTATATTTCTATTCTTAAACCGTATTTTTTTACCAATTTACGCAATAATAACAATATTAATGAATTTACATATTCTAATAATAATTATTATGAATAGACCTATATATTATATTAGTAATTAGTACATATATATTACAAATATATATTTTTAATATGTGTACAACTTTTCTGAATTGTTGATTGGAATCCCTTCCGAAATATATTTCTATAACCTTTGTCAGAAATGTTACAGGACTAATGTAAAAAATAATATATTCAACTCACCAACTTATGGTCCTTGACCTTGTCAAACTAGTCTCTCTGGTATCTACACACAGCTGCCAGCGTTTCTAAGGTCTCGGAAGCAAGCAGAGAAAGACTCTTCTGGTATGCTTGTCAACACATCTTTCGCAGCATTTTGGATTGCTGGAATATCTTGATGTCGCTTCTCTTTCAGCAGCATTTCAACACTGCAAAACAAAGAAACCGCACATCCAAAGATCGGACGAATATGGAGTATGTGGAAGAGCAGGGATACGATGTTTGGCCAGATATTCCTGTACCGATTAGGGATGGCCAAACGGATCCGGATCCGAAAAATCCGGATCCATTCGGATCCAGATCCGTAACTTTTGGATCCGGAACTATCTCAATCCCATTATAATATTACCACACCTTAAAAGGTATTTTGATCTTCGATTACAAATAAATTTTTCATTAGTTAGTCCTACAAGAATTTTTTTCAAGTGTTGTTCCTAAAATACTTTGCTACGCATCGGCTAACACACTCGTGCACAAAAATAATCTTACTTGCTTAACATAAAATGTCAGAGGTGATTTTGTAAATGCCATTGAAACGAATATGTATTCATTCGAATGTATTGGAAATAAAAACACACATAAATGTGAGACATTCCATTCCAGGATGAAACCTTTAACACACATAAGAAGATAGAAATGTTATACAAAAATTATACAATTGTTCTACAGTTACAGTTTTACAAATTAAAATAAAACATTATAATATATGCAGTGTTATATAATTACAAAGTGTAAGACTAAGAACGGAAGTTATCTAAGTGTCCCCCTCCGATTTCCACGAAACTTGGCAGGCGTATAGTCGGGCCCAAAGGAAGAAATACGTGTTTTTTTTGTTTCAGCTAAAAAACGGTTTTAGGGGGCAAAACACCCTCAAATGTCAAGATGAGGACAAATTGAAGTGAGGATCTGATTCTGTGTCCCCCTCCGATTTTCATGATACTTGGCAGGTGTGTGTATAAACGGGCCCAAATGAAGAAATACGTGTTTTTTTTTTGTTTCGGCTAAAAAACTGTTTTAGGGGGCAACCCCCCCTCAAATGTCAATATGAGGACAAATTTAAGTGGGCATTTGACCTATGTGTCCCCCTCCGATTTCCATGAAACTTGGCAGGTGTATAGTAGGGCCCAAAGGAAGAAATACGTGTTTTGGTTGTTTCAGCTAAAAATCGGTGTTACAGGGCAAAACCCACTCAATTGTCAAGATGAGGACAAATTGAAGTGGGGATCTGACCCCTGTGTCCCCCTCCGATTTCCATGAAACTTGGCAGGTGTGTGTATAAACGGGCCCAAATGAAGAAATACCTGATTTTTTTGTTTCGGCTAAAAATCTGTTCTAGGGGGCAACCTCCCCTCAAATGTCAAGATGAGGACAAATTGAAGTTGGGATCGGACCCCTGTGTTCCCCTCCGATTTCCATAAAACGTGGCAGGTGTATAGAGGGGCCCAAAGGAAGAAATACGTGTTTTTTTTTGTTTCAGCTAAAAACTGTTTTAGGGGGCAAAATCCCCTCAAATGTCAAGAGGAGGACAAATTGAAGTAAGGATCTGACTACTGTGTCCCCCTCCCATTTTCATGAAACTTCGCAGGTGTATAGAGGGGCCCAAAGGAAGAAATACGTATTTTTTTTTGTTTCGGCTAAAAAACTGTTTTAGGGGGCAACCCCCCCTCAAATGTCAATATGAGGACAAATTGAAGTTGGGATCTGACCCCTGTGTTCCCCTCCGATTTCCATGAAACGTGGCAGGTGTATAGAGGGGCCCAAAGGAAGAAATACGTGTTTTTTTGTTTCGGCTAAGAAACTGTTTTAGGGGGCAAAACCCACCTCAAATGTCAAGATGAGGACAAATTGACGTGGGGATCATCTGACCCCTGTGTCCCCCTCCGATTCCCATGAAATTTGACAGGAGTATAGAGAGGCCCTATGCCCCCTGTTTCTTCCTATGCCATATTTACGTGGTTTCGGGGTCAGATTCCCACTTCAATTTCTCGTCATCTTGACATTTGAGGAGGGGGGGCCTCTATACACCTGCCAAGTTTCATGGAAATCGGAGGTGGAGACTTAGACCTCCCTTGTAAGTGTATTAATTAATTACAAATCGCGCACGCGCGCACACACACTATATATATATGTGTATGTATGTATATTATATATATATGTATATTAGCAGGTAAACAATATGTTATAAGCACATTCCTACTTTCCAAAGAAGCGCATGTGGGATGGCAAAACGGATCCGGATCCGAAAGTACCGGATCCGGATCTGCAAATTCCGGATCCGAAAAAAATTTGGATCCGGATCCGGATTTCGGATCCGCGAGGATCCGGATCTGGCCATCCCTAGTACCGATACAGCAGTATGGGGCCTTGCATTATCATGCAGGAGGAAATTGTTCGTCCTAATGACCTATATACGCTGTGAAATTTTGTCGAGTGACACATCCCGAGACTCCAGGCAAGAACGAGACCCTATGAACTCTCGTCTCGTCTCGGCACCATCCCTATCCAATAATATCTACGGTATTTATTTATTTTATTTATTGAGGATTTAGCTTCATGCAATTTTGAGCGGATCCGAAGATTTACTTAACCTCCTACGCAATTTCTACTACTCGTGAGTTGTGCAGGAGTGCTAACGTGCTTCGATGTCAGAAGTCCAAGGTTTGAATCATCGGGAAAGCATGGATGTTTGTCCTCTCATCCATTTAATCAGTTCCTCTACATCGTCGCGAATAACCAAAGAGGTAGAAAAACCATGCAAGATAACTAAATTACAAAGAAAGATTACTACACGGCTAGGATTGATTTTTTAAAAAGAAGTACATGGCAACACAGCTGAAATAATAATGTTCACTAAATATGGTTTAACACACAAGAACACATTTGTTTTTTAAAAATATATAAACAGTTTTAAATTTCAGCAACATCTGAAGCAATGTGGATGAGCCCCCAAAACGCATCCACCGATTATGCCAATGATTAGAATGTTGGAATACAGATATGACTGATATTGTGATTACTTCATATTTCTCTTTCTTTACACGGAAAACATTTCTGGTTATTTCAAACTAATTAACCATGACTTTTTCTTCTCGGTTCATCTGGCAACTGTTGAATTATTCTTTGAACATATTACACGGTGATAGCAAGGAATAAGTTATTTATATCGCAGGCGGAGACCTTAAGGTCAAGGAGTGGTGACCGTTCTTAGGTTGTAGAAACAAACAACACTTGTCAATAGATAAATAACACGATACTGATAAACTGAAAGTCCATTTCAGTGCATTAGTACTAAAGCTAGTTGCTCTTGTAGTGTAGAGACAGCGACAGAACATTTGTGCCCTCGGAAAATATGCGAACTATAAGCATCCCAGTAATTTGGTTCGACACTAGCGCCACTGCTTTCAGGCTAAAGCTACAAATGTGGCGGTTGAGCAGTAAAATAGAAAGTATAGTTTTCGATACAATAGGAATATTGCACCCGAAGGATTAGTGATAGTGCTGTAATATTATAGACGTCGGAGCAGGGATGTCAGAACTTATTTCGGAGTGGGGGACACGGGCAAATTCTTAAATCCACCAACATTTTTTTCTAAATCTCTCTCTCTGTCTCTCTCTCTTTATATATATATATATATCTATATATATATATATATATATATATATATAATTAATATAAATTATATTAATTATATATATAATATTTTTATATATTCATGTAATTTATATTACATTTTAGACTAAATTAGAGATGATGCTCCATCGTCCTCTCCACTCTAGGTAATACTGCACAAACAAGTGGTGGCAAATACATTAACCAGCCAATCGATGCTCTGTTGACGTATTCAATTCCATTTATTCTTACTGTTAGCTAAAACTGTGATGGTATGTATTCATTGGGGCAATACCAGCTTCATTGAGGTCACATCACGATCTAGAAGAGGGGCTCCTTAATATATCAAAGTTCTTAATTGTTCAAGACTTTAAATATAGAAAATTACCAATGGCTAGTAGTACAAAGTTAGAAGAACGTAATGACTGAGAATAGAGACCAACCTTTTGAGAAGCCCTTGCATTGCGGATTTGCGGGGTCCTTATAAAATATACTGTTCTGATTTCAACACGAAGTGAGTTCCCTACCAAGACTAAGACCCATAAAACTTCCTTAGAATCTCCGTACCATTGCTTAAAGCTGAAGCTAAGGAGACACTCAGCACACGTAAGGACGACACATAACCCCACAGAGGATTATAGCCTACTGGCTGTGGCTCCAGGCCCCAGAGCCCAGATGGGAAACGTACAGTAGAACCACAGGCAAAAGAGCCTGCGCAGACCCGGGAGTCCTGCGCATTGTTCTCCCGCGTGGAGGGGAGGGGCAGAGTGAAACATGCTTCCTTTTATGGCCCGAGTTGAACCGATGGAGAGACTTTTGGCCGAAGGTTCTTTTCGTTGTGGTTGCTTTATAGTAATTTTTCCTTGTTGTAGGGCTGTTAACTCTTATCCGGGCAACCAGCGTCTATCAGACAGTGTTAATTATATTTTTTGTCACACACTTCAAACGATACTTCCTGCGAACGTGATATTTTTTTTACTTGGGTTGTTTCTCTCTTTTTCTCAGTTCACAATATTTGAGTTTGTTTGATAAAGTAGGTGAGGCATAAAAAAATATTTTCCATTTCACTGACGTAAATGGGCAAGCAGTGTCTGTCGGACACAGTGTACAAACAAAAGTTGTAATATTTCTTGAATATGTATTAACAAATGTTTAATCAAAAATAAACTATTTAATAAGACATCACATAAAATATTATTAGCGATAAAATAGAAAAGAATGCAAAATATACGAGCAAATGTAACAATTTCCTCACACTACCTCATACTATGCCGCAAAATTTACAACAAGATGCAATTACGATGATGATGATGATGAATACAAGAATTATGGACATAACAATGATGATTAGGTTAAATATCATGTTACTCGCTTGTTTCCATAGCGATAAAACTAGGGTTACCAGACGTCCGGTTTTTCCCGGACATGTCCTACATTTTAGCCTTATGTCCGGCGTCCGGGAGAAATTTGAAAAATATCATAAATGTCCTACATTTTGAGCGTCACATAATATTAATTAGGAAAATACGTAACACAAAAAAAAAAAAATCAATCAAGTTACAAGTCTATGGACTGCGCTTCCAAACTCAATAGTGAAATTTATTTTGATTCAGTCATTGCATAAAAAGAAAAAAAACTTTGTTCTGCTATTAAACAAACGGGAAAACGGAAGCAATTAATGAACAAAGTTTTGGGACCACTTTCTGATAAACGTCACTGTTCAATGCCTGAGCAGAATTTCTTGCCTTAGGGCTAGGGTTTATACTGATGGAACAAGGTGTTGCCCATTCTTATTCAGTATTCAATATAATTTGATTGTAAAGCAGGGGTATAAAGAACAAAGTTATTCAGGGTGTCTGCCAGTCAAGAAAATCATGGAAGTCAAGAAAAAGTAAAGAAATCAAGAAGTCAATAAAAAGGCAATAAATTATTCTTGTGGTCAAGAATTTTGCTATCATAATAATTTAGTTTATTTTACTTAACTTTTTTCTGTCCCTTTGGCTAATCGCGAAGGTGAGGATGAATGATGGTAAGATAAGATGGATGAAGGGACAGTGTCAAGCATATAGGGACAACCGACACAAGACCCACATAAGTTTATACTGTCTGTGAGTCCAGACGCCAAAGACTCGCTTGTCTGCCAAACACAGTTCAGGATGCATTAATACGAGAAAGCAGATCTAATTCTCTTCTTAAATTCAGCTTCAGTTTTCATCTTAACTGGCCCTTTGGTAGGGATTTACGTTAAATAAATATTTATTTCCTTAATTACTAATTTCCAACTTTACCTAAGTAGGGGTCGAATACATAAAAGTTAAGAAAAACGAAATAAAAGGTCTAGAAAGTCCAGAAAAAGTCAAGAATTCTTGATGTGTTATTTTGGTAGACACCCTGTTATTGAACTAAAAGCTACCCAAGATGAGACTTCTGGAACCATTTTAAATTACGGTAATTGCTGAATATTTGTTTGCCATTACAGGGCATAATTCAGACGTTGAGAGAGTATTTTCATTATCATCAGCACAACAGACTCACGAAGATATATATTTTTTTAATATAAAGTCTGTAAAATGTTTGGTACTGGTCCCTATAATTTCGAAAAGTTTGACTGTCCACTCTAACATAAATATAGTTTGACTAAACCTGAAATTTTGATAAAAATTGTCTCCTCTGAGAAGTACCACTTAAATCATGTAGTAAGAGGTGCATTGATTAATATGATTGCAAGTTTTGAAATTTTGCATTTACAAATTCATTTTTTTAAAACTAAAAAGTGTAATTTTTCAATTATTTTCTAACGTGTTCTATAGAAATATGTATATTATTTATTGAGAATGTTTTGTGTCCTACATTTTGGGACTGCATGTCCTACATTTCCCTTACAGCGATCTGGTAACCCTAGATAAAACATAAAAATCTCGCATTGGAAGGGCAAGATCCATTTAAAACAATGCAGTGTCCGACAGACACTGCTTGCCCGGACACGTTACAAAAATAGCTTGCCCTGATAAGGGTTGTGACATTGTTGACCTTCCATGTGGGTACCCCACAGCTATAGCCTGGTTCAACAGCCGGTGAAAGAACATGCCAGTGAGAAATAATATTCCAATTTCCAACTGTAACATTAATACCGATTATTGAATTAAAATCAATAAAGAAATGTTGGGGGAGTTTAGTATAATGAAAGGCATTATCTAGAATACGTCTTGAAGTTTTAAGCTGAAGATTCTTTTGGGATATCAACCAAGTTTGTTGTGGTGATGTTCTAAAGCATGGACTGACGATTAGAATAGAGATAGTTATTTAGCCGGGTCAACATTCAGATGAATTCTCCTCAAGTCACAAACTCTTTTTATTCAATTTCTGTCGCATTTATATTTCTTGAGTTAATCATGATGTTATGAATAAATTATGATTAGATTAAGTAGATAACGCTAGGACAACGACACATCCATGCGTTGCCTAGGATTAGAGCCTAAAACCGCCTCCTCCATTTCAAAATGCCAGGTGCAAGCGCAAGGGAGGTCTACTTGCAGGTATTAAAAGCATGTTCCTTACAAGTAATACTTATGCCATGTGTACAGACATTTAAATGTTCAAATCATTTGTAAAAATAGAATTATTTTCAAAGTTCGAAGTTCATGAGGGTCGTATTGTTTGAATTTCAGGAAATTTGTATCAGCACTACTTAAAATAAAGAAATGTGAAGTAGAATTACTGTTAAGTAATTTTTGCAAATCATAAATGCAAGAACTAAAATAAATAAAAATGTTTGGTTTTAATTTTCCATCGATATTCTACGTAGAAGAGGGGATAATGCAAACGGTAGGCACGTAGAAAGCATTTCACCTTCCAGATATGTTTACTTCTATTGAATAGCAGGTTGTAAGGTTCCATGTGGAAACAATAGTTCTAAATTGCTGCCGATGGCTAAAGGTTGATTAAAGACTGTTTAGTTAGATTTCACGTGGTCTCCCAATAAAGAAAGTGTGATTTATTTTAATGTAATTCATACTGAAGACTCAAATCCGAAGATTCAGGATGTATAAACGGATAGGGGAATAAAGATGGAAATAAATGGGAAAAGGGTGAGAAAAGTAAGCAATAGCTTGAGACACATGCATATCCAGAAATAGAGGTGTCCCAGACGTATCCAATGACTCACAACATTTTTATGTGCAGAGCCAGTAACTATTTGAGCGATTGGTTGCAGGATATTGCACCATACTTACGCTAAATATATTGATAATGTACTAATTAATTTTTATTATGAAAATGGGCGTCGCCAGAAATTTTTGCATGGGGGGTCGGGCAAATGTTAAAAGTTCAATAGTAGAAAAATAATAAGTATCATTACCATAAATTATTTATACAATAATAAATATTGTAAACTAACGAAGTTTTGCATTTTATGCAGTTAGTATCTGAAATGTATTTGGATATTAACTGTAGCACGTCGCGTTTAAGAAAAGGCTTTAAATGTTAGGGATTTTTTTTTCATAAAGTTTGTTGTGTGACCTCTCGCCTACACCTGTAATTATTATAAGTTTGAAAACTGTGGAACCATTTGTTCTTTGGATGAAACGGTGGAATATAACCTTGTTTCTGTATTTTTCACTCAATGTTTTCGATCCAATGCTTTTTTACTTTGATTTTTCCGTTCGATTACTAACTAAATGAACTTCATTTCTGTTCTTAACAATAAGAGTAACAAACTTTCGGCTTTCTTGTATCTTTTAATGAACGATGTCAATTTCCAAAAGGGGTGCACCTTATTATGAACAAAGACGAACCAGATTTGAAACGCGGTCAGTAGTTTGGGTGGCTGTGAACTAATTAATTAAAGTAATGTAAGAGACAATGTATCTCGTAAACATTTCATGTTGTAACACTAGTATTGTACAACGGTTAACAAAAAATCTCAGAGTCGCAGATTCAAACCTAGTAACCAGCCATCCTATCACATTTTCTACAGTTCTCATTCCTGTAAGGTTAGTGCTGATGTTGCACGTTTAATAATTAATAGACAGGAACATTTCTCTCCCGTTTTATTGTCGGTTTTTCAACAGTGAAAACTCCAATTGTAAATAACCTGGTAGTTTAATGAACTTTTTCCTGTAAAAGAGGAATTTGCATATTATATGTAGGAGTATGGGCTACGTAAAATTGGAATCTCCACCCTCAAAATAGTCTCGCTCATCCCATACCACCTCCTCACTCTTATTGGGGAATTACTGCTTTCCAATCATCGTTGCGTTTAATCTAACTTTATGAATATGAGACGTTAGGGACAAAACTGTCATGAAGTTTCAAGAATCTCGCTTACTATTGTCAATTATAATCAACTTTATATGCTATTTCGAGCGGGATACATAGTTCCGAAGCACTGAAATTGTCCCCTCTGTCCAGGAATCGAACCATGTCCCTTTAATCATAAGACGACTGCATTAGCCACTACGCTATCATCGGTGAACAGCCAGTTTTAGTAATGTTAAGTTATTCTTGGAATCGTAACTAAATGATAGCAAACAACCAGTTAAAATATCATATCATGCTCCTTAAAAACAATTTTTGTTTTCAGAATTTCAAATAGTGATATGATTCTTGGAAAGGCAGGCAAAGAAAATATTACCCCCACCCCCATGGCTGGTCCTAGGTGGATGCCATACAATATAGTCAGGGTGTGTAACCAAAATATTTTCAAAAGTCTGAAAAATCGAAGATTTTTGTTTCTTAGTGTGAAGTATAGTGTTCTATGCAATCACAATTTTCTACTATTACGTAAGAGCAATAAGCAGGCAGAACAAACGAAGAAATATGTGGGGTACTAAATTGGTGTTTCTTTTCATGGTTAGACGTTAATTATATTTAATTTTAACGCTCTGTGGTGAATTTACATTGTTTCATGTAAAATAATATTACCACGTCCTGATTTTATAATTAAATTAATAGTGCATATGAGCAATTTTTGATTGAAATGTTTGAACACGAATTTTATTTAGTACTTGTTTAAAATATGATTTCTATAATTTGAGATATTTTTAAGTGTGTCAAAACAATCCATGAAATTATGAAAAGTCAGATTAGTTGCTTCATTGGAACCACTAGGGGCATATAAACCCACAAGAATCTGTGCACAATCAATTATTTTTATCTTGCACGGGGCACCCTGAAGCGCTGGGCCTCGGGAGAATGCCCGAGTTGCCCCTCCCCGGGTCGGCCCTGCCCCTTCGCCCCCATCCACTCCAAAAAAGCCAGCTTGAGACGAAATGTGGTGCGATGTGTTACCGTGGGATCAATATTTACGTTCAGTTTTAAATATATACGTTCAAACAGGGGCAATTACCATTGCACATGTAACTGATTTTTGCGCAATGGTTAAAGGATATGATGATGATAGTCATGAATGAAGGAATCATGTATGTACTTCATCGGAATTCGAACACCTTGTTGTTAAGCTTTTAATTTTGGCGGCTTTACCATTCCACAATAGATTCATCTTATGTAAATGATCAAGAACAATTTTATTCTACTGCTCAGAGTTGCCCATCCCCCCCCCCCCCAAGGCCTATGACGCACTCCCCCCAACAAGGGAGACTATTTCCTTCCCCCTTCCTCCCCTTTATGCCTAATTATTTACTCAATTTTTATTGGCGAGACAAAATTTGCGGAACAATAAAATATATACATATTTAAGCAATGTATGCTTACTTTAGGTATTGTTTACAATATAGACATTTATATGTATATTATTTTGACATTAATTGAAATAACATTTTACATAAATGATAATAACTTCTAACTTTGCAAAGATGTTGCAACAAATTTATTGATAATTTCCTCTTTTTGAACCACTTTTAAAACATCGGACTCACAGGATGGAATTAACGTAGTCTGTTTTTAATTATTCTTATGACACTCATTGTGCGTTCTGCAGAGCAACTTGTCACTGGTATGGAGATCAACATTTTAGACTGTAAAATAATTGGAAAGGTCAAAAAGTGGACAATAACAACTGGTCAAGCAGACAGCAAGGTTTGACTAACCTTGTATTAATTTGAACAAGAGCCCCCCCCCCTTTTCCAAACCGATTCTAAAGGTATAAGAGATAGTGTTTCATTTTAACTCCATCACCAACAGGTAGGTAGAAAAACTGTACATAATAACCATAACAAAAAATCAATAAGTCAATCAAACGAAGTAATCCCCCCATTTTTGTGTGGAGATATAGAGAATTGGTAGCTAAACTGTAAAATTTTGTCCCTCCCAAAGAATCCTATGACGCAGGCGCGTCATGGATCGCCCCTGTGGGCAACCCTGCTACTGCTTACCTCCAAAAAGACTTCTTTTGTGCTGGTTTTTCCTTCACTCTTCCCCTGCAAACACATTTGATAATCATACGACGCTGTGTTCGACGGACTCATTGTTATTCACAAGTTTCCGATGCATCCGATAACTGACTAGTGGTTTATGGATGGGTCAACCCAACACCAAACTTCAACTGAAAAGTTCAAGATAAAACAAGGGAAAACTCAATCACCTTTCGAAACGCCCATCTGGACAAAGCTTTCCTGACAAGGAGGTTGTGGACATGCAACAGCAGGAGAGATGCAGAGAGTGAGGCCAGGAATTCTTCAAAGGATATTTGGTTCCTCCACAACACCCGTTTCGCGGAAATATGTCGGCTTGGATCTATTTCGGAACTGCAGGCCGTTCTTATCTGAGTGCACCGACCTCTTATCCCCAACCCACCCCTCCCTGGAGCATTGTTACGAGCGAGGACATCTGTAGGAAACCTGGTGGAACTGGAAACAGGAAGAGGGAATTCCTATACCGCGTTTGTTACAACCTGTCCCGGTTCCCGCGCTAGCTGATCGCTGGCTTTTCTCCGTGCTGGGGAAAGTCAAAGCCAGGCAGCCAATTAAAATACGCAACGCCGCAACAGCGTCTACGTAAGCGCCTCTCTTCTGGCTTCCATTCGCTCCTCGCTGCCCAGCAGACGATTTTTTCCTCGTTTCTCATTGGCACCGAAACTGTCGAGCGATCGCTAGCGCGGGAAACGGGACAGGTTCTAACAAACGCGGTATAGGAGGGACAATTCACGTTTTTACTTGCTTTGAAAAGACGAAACTGCCATTCCTAATCTGCTTAGGGATCTGTCAGTCAAGTACGTACTTCTTTTCTTGTTCTTGCTGCTACCAGAAACTTCAGCCCACGTTCATTTGAGGAATGGAAAAATATTTTCTCAAATTTTATTTAACCAGAAATGAGCAGAAAAAATAGTACAATTTTTATGGCGCGACTAGGGGGCAAAAATACCATTTTGCCCCCCTCGATGATGAGTGGGGGAGCACGATGCCCCCTGCACCCTCGGTTCCGACTCCTGCGTCGGAGGATATTAGCTTCAATAATACAGAAACATGTTTTGAATACATAGTGAGTCCGTAACCTCGTTAACAGGCAGGGCCTCCTCAATGGCGTAGTGGTGACGTCGTCGCCTTGTAATCAAGGGCTCCCGGGTTCGATTCCGAGTAGAGGCACATGGCACATTAGTTCGGATCTCACTTTAAACTGTAAGTTCAGTCCCGATTAGCCTTTCTGTGCATAAAGTGGGCTTAAAACAACAATTTAATCAATCAATCGTTAACAGGCAGTCACGTATCTAGAACTACGTATATTTCTGGAGGGGTCCGAACAAAGTGTCCCACATGTAATATCTAATAATAATAATAATAATAAATTAGTTAATGACATTAATATATCTACTAATAATAATACTATTAAAATGGTACATTAAAATAGTTAAAGTAGTGCCGCCGAACGAACCGGTCCCCAATCTCAGCGCAGAACAGCTATTTTGGCAAAATTCTATTTCCCTGCTGGCTGCTTCGGGGAGGAGTGTTGGAAAACTTGCCGCTTGTTGCCCAAAGAGGGGGCCAGCGGTAGGGTCTAATTGGCTGCTTGACCACAAATTCAAAGGTAAACCCGGCAACAGAGGGTCACTGCCATAAAGACACTCCCAGCGCCGGCTGTAAGGGTGGCGGGACTGTAGTTTTACGTATTAATCCTTTATCTATGTTTCATACAGTGTACTGAAATGCATAGTTATGTAAACATCTTGTTCAAGTAGAAGCTTTGAAAGGTAGGGAAAATTTTAGTTGTAGTGTTTGTGTTGTATGATCTCTCACATAGATGTCTAACTTTAAGAAATTCTGAAAACTGTGAACCCATTAATTCTTTGATTGACTGGTAAAAAATGAAAATAGAAACTGGTTCCCGTATTTTACGCTTACTTTTTTACTCCGTTATTCTGTTCGATTACTAACTGAACTTTATTTCTGTTATTAACAATAAAAATAGCAAGCTCTCTGACTTTTTGTAATTTGAAATGAATGATGCCCACGATTAGTAGTACAATTCTTTGCACTTAATATTGCAGTCCACAGTGAATTTGAAAGGTAAATTTGGAAATTGAAATTGTAGAATTTATTAAATTATTATTATTAAAGAGATTATGAAAGTGAATGCTTTTATTTGTATAATATAAATTAGAATAAAATACAATCTCAACTATGTTTCTCTCAATGTATGTCTCACAAAATACACTGAACATCTATAGATATTTATAAATAAATGTATTTCTTCTTTGAACTTAGTTGTTACAACGTATAAAATTGAAGAAAACGTATAACTGAAACAGGAAAATAAATGCTATTGGAAGAAAACGTACGGCTTCGATTCGAGGTTTGTGTGAGACACCAAGAAGAAATATGTTGCCAGGTCGTTCCATTTTTCCAGCTCACCGAACTCCTATACCATAAAACTTTACGACAAAAGTTCCCAAATCACGTCACGTAGCGTGACTGTGACATTGCGTGATTACAAGAGCTACTGGTGACCTTGAAATATTTTCACTTTTAATCAATGGATGTTTTCCCAATATTTGAAGTCGCTTTTTCTGCAAAAACAAGACTGAAGTCACAAACGGAACAATCAATGTAGGAAATTTGGAACGAATTCTAAACTAAATAGGTACGCGTCTTTACTTCCATCTTCACTCATACACAAACTCTCAGGAAAGAAATAAAGAGTGATCTACAGGAATTGGGAAAGGCCATTGACATTTTATTCACTCAGTGGCGTGCCCAAGATATTCGAAAGGGATGGGGAATAGTGATATGTTTTACTTCTCGTGATCTCTAGCACAAATGGGGTTAGGTGTGGGGATCAAAATTCTCCTTTGGTCAACATTTTTTTCAAGAAAGAATATTGAAAGTATAAAAAATGGCAAAAAAAAACCACAGTCTCTCCCTTTTAAAAATCCTGAACACACCACTGAAAATGTGGTAATTGGAAGTAACTTTGTGTGTGTGTGTGTGTGTGTATATATATTTTTTTTACAAGTCCAATTGCATATTTAATAAAATGAACTTAACTTTTTCCACAAGTAATATTAACTTACATGCAATAGGACCTCCTTGATGGTGTGGTGGTGATTCTGTCACCTTGTAATCAAGAGGTCGCGGGTTCGATCAAGTGTATTGAACAGTGGTTCCAGTCTCACTTTAAACTGTAGGTCCAGTCCCGTTTAGCGTATCCGAGCATAAAGTGGACTTAAAAGTATTTTTTGATTTTTCAAATTAGTAACATTTGAGTTACAATTATAAGAAATTCGGCTCGTTAAGAATAAATCCTTGCATATATCTATATGCATATAGCTCTTGGCGTTCGTGGCAAGATACGGTTTCCTCGCCTTAAAATTAAACTATAATCAACAATTTAAGCAGGCGGTTTATGTCCTCTGTGAGTATACACGCGCACTAGATCTGACCTTCCTAGAGCCTCAGGTCTGTCGCACGATAAACTTCAGACTATATTTTTCGCTTACCTGAAAATTATCTTCGCAAATTTTGCACAACGAAAGCCAAAGGCTAAACCTAATAACACCAAAATCTATGATGGAGCAATTTGAATCACTAAGGTTTGAACACATGCCGTTCAAACTTAGAACCAAGACTTGTTTTGAACTGTACGTATCATGTACTTTCAAAGGAGATATGGCATATTTCTCTACCTTTATTGGTTACAGAGACGAAGTTCTGAAAATATCAGCAAATTTCTTCAACATTGGATGTAGTGAGGGTCAGTCAACCCACTGTAGATCTGGCGTGGCATTACATGTCTACAAACATTTGCTATTCAAACTCCTTCATTTGTGTGACTTTTTTTTATATAGTTATTGCACTAACAATATTTCCTTTTTCAAATTAATGTGAGGCCTCAGACAGAAGCTAGCTCATTGTAGAGGTTTTCAACAAGGCGGATAATAAAATGGTTTACTACATAAAATTCTTTGAATTTCACTGTGACTGGCTTATGTACGGTCAATTTTAAACATATTACTATTAAATTAGTTTTTTAGTGTCTCAAAACTACCTCATAACACTTATTTTTTTAAAAATTAAGCTTGCTACATGGCTACAAACAAGATATCTGACATGTGACTAAACAATTAGTTTATTGGTGAAATATCAAGTCTCAGATATAAGTTTGCCCAATGGGAAGATCGCAGACACACAATTTATAATCGACGATAAGCATTTCTACTCATAGGAACATTTGGAACTATAGAAAGATGGAAACTGGATGAACAGAGCTAACTTAAGTTCTGAAGTTCGTAAACTATATACTATACAAAATGCAGGTATAGATGGTCGGTTGTTTAATATTTTTTCCTTCTTTGCATATTCAATCTTTCTACGTCACTTATCAGATTTCCAAACTGTTCTGTGGTGAGTAAGCATCCATGCATTTGTGACCTATGTTTAAAGTCAGATGGGGGTTAAGCTCTATCAAAGCGAAATTGCTCGATCGCGTGTTAGTTAAACCATGTACAGCTAAGATCGATCTAATGTCCCAGTTGATAAGTGCGGTTAAAACCTTGAAAAATAATATCCAGGTCAATATAACAATCTGAATGCGTGCTCATTGCAATCTCTAAATGCAGTGCAACGGAAATGTTTATTGGTGCTTAACAGCAACACCGCTCAGTGCGGTTGGCAAAATTATTGTTAAAGGTCGTTCATGTTCTTTCGTAAAAGATGTGCGCCTTGTTCAAAATGGTGGCCATTGTATTTCTACTTGTATGACTCTTCTTGGCATAAACTTGTCTCGTTTTCGTTCTTGTCTCTAGTTGAAAATGCCTATTTTTCCTCATACACGTCTCGATTGTATAAACTTTTCAGAATAATTCTCGTCTCGGTCTCGATTAGTGATGAGAAATAATAGATGCAATTAAACAACTTATCGAAACAAAGCTACAACATAGGGATGGAACTGATAAATCTTCACACTGTCGAAAACTTATAATTTAGTGCAAAATTCTGCATCTCTTTTTCTGCAGAAACCACTGTGAGTGCCACGGCTGACTTCTGAAAGCGTAGCTACATCTCGTCACCCTTCTCCCATGAGTTAAAATGACAGAATTTCGCTACATTCTTCACTTCAGTGAAGTGAAAGAGGCTTATCAACAGAAAAGCAGCCCTTCATTTCCCAGATAAAAATAGTTGTTTGTGTGCGGTTTAGGACGCTTGTGATTCGAATGATGCAACTAATCTGATTTTTTCTGATTTCATGTATTGTTTTGACCCACTTTAATACCGCAAATTAGTGAAATCATATTCTAAACAACTCTATATATAAGTCTACTGTCGGATTTAAAATTATACATGAGTTTGCAATTCCAATTAAAAATTAACCAGTATACCTACATAAAAACGAGTTACATCAAAATTTAGCTTATTCAATTCTGCGTTAATCTATGGCCCAGGGATCGCCAAACCGTCGATCGCGAGCTACCGGTAGCTCGCGGTGTAATTTCCAGTGGCTCCTGAGGGGTTTGGCTAGAATAGACTGTAGAAAAGTGCGGCAATATTTGAGTTGTAGAGAGATCTGCTTTTGGGGACAGCTAGGCACTTGGACAACTCGTTACAATATCTGTGACAACCTATTCACCCAACCTAACAAATATTGTGGATGAAAATGAGTGTCATCCTTCTCATTAACATGGAAGAAGCAAGATGATAATGATTAGGGGCAAGTTTTAAAATTTTACTGTGTTTGTAAGAAAAGTATTACATGTTTTGCACTTTGTTTAAGAAATGACAGCTTCTGTACGTTGCATAGAAATTAAAAATAATAATTTGATGTGATTTGATTTGACTATTGTTATTTAGTGTCGATTTTATGCCACTTTTTGCTAATGGCGACGATGAGGATGGGTGATGATACGATGAAATTGATGAAGGGAAACTAAAAAAGGAAACACATGCTCATGTAGGGATTCGAACCCCAGGCCCCTGTCGTCTTAGTGCTGTAAAAAATTATTACATATCTCAAAGTTTTTATGATCCTAGACGGATCGTAAAAACATAAATCCACACTTGGTACCTCGTCATGTATTTTCAAATGTGGGACGTGTAGCTCAATGGCTCCTCTGATCTATTCTTACCACATTGTTTAGAGTATGGCTTCTATTTTTTATCGTCGAGAGAAAAAAAGGGTCGTTTTTTTGGTTTTCCAAAAGATCGCTCTCTGAAATTCTATAAATAAATTACCGTTGGTCCGATCGTAATGAAATTTTAGTATGGTGCAGGTAGTAAGGTTTTAAACACAATTCTTAATTTTAAGATTTTTGAAATTTGTCAAGAAAAAAAGTTTTTTTTTCAATTTTACGAAATAACTTTTTCTTAGTATTGGATAGTCCTACAAATACAACATTGGTCTTACGTAGATTTTCAGCGAAAAATGCAGGCTCGACCAGGACTCGAACCCGGGTCTCTGGCAATCCGTGCCATTGCTCTACCACTGAGCTACCGAGCCGGCCTGGCTTCCCCTGCATTTTCGCTGGCGCTGTTTTACCTGTGTGAAATCGTCTCTGCAAGTGCTACTGCAACGGGATCTGTTGCCTTTGAAACACTATAGACGTCGACGTTGCCTGGTTGCATTTTTCGCTGAAAATCTACGTAGTACATCTCCTGTGTGTGCCTAATTTAATGTATAAAACATTGGTCTTGTCTTGAAGCTCATTGCACGTGTTTTTAAAATCCATTATCATTGTCAATTCACATTGCGAAACCGATTTTACACAGATTATTATTCAACGGAGTAGAAATGTACGTGGAACGTGGCAATACCACTCGCACTGACACCCGTAGATATTAGGGACGAGAGAGAGAGAGAGAGAGAGATAGAGAGAGAGAGAGAGCTCTGATAATGTCTCATTTTTGGACCTGACAATTTTAATGTATGGTATCAACAAACGACTTCTACCAAACCGGTCGAAAATTTCTGGTACCGTCCCTTCCGTAGGATTTTCAGTTGTAGGAATCTCAGTGTGTTTTTCAACACGGTCCTAACAACGACAATGTTCTGGTCAGGCACGTATCCAGGAATTCCTTTCGGGGGGGGCTCAACACCATTTTTTAAGGGGTATAGTAAGAACCTCACAATTGTGTGTTTAAGACCAGAGGTGGCAATTGGGTTCCAAAACGGGAGGGGGGGGGGGGTGCGGAGGGCGTTGCAAGGAAAGTTTACTTTCTCTTGGTAGCCAAGGCTTAACATTAGGAGGTCATAATGTTGAGGCAAAAAAATTAAAAATGGGGAGCAACTATCCCTTAAATCGTTGCCACTGTAAGGCTATCATTTTAATCAGAACGTGAAATCGTAAAATTTTTTACCACTCGACTCCTCTGTTTCCATGCATTAATATTGTGTGCCGGAACCATCTCAGTATGTGTGTTTATCCATTTCTTCTCATCAGACATAAAAACATCTATGGTGTATTTGAGTGTTTTTACGAAGCTGTTACAACACATGCACAGGATGAACAATCCACTCGACAACGCGAGATTCAAATTGTGGGCTGCGAACTGGACGCAGACAGCTCTCGAATATTTCTCTCTGATTCGAGCCTGAACACCACCAACGTGTCTTGTCCTCCCATTTTTTCAGCTCTTATAAGAGCCGAAACCCACCAAATTGTTCAGATTCAGGCCTTAGCACTCACAAGTGTTCAAAAATGCCTGTCACAGCTTCCGCTGTCTTCTCATATATCGGCACGAAACAAAGGAAGTCTTCTCGAATACAGGTGGATCACGAAACAATTAATGCACAGTGAAAACCCTTCCGTTCCCAACACATCTAATGTTTCGTCTCCCAGTATGATCATTTATCTCCAGTGACGTGCCCAAGGGAGGTTTGGTGAGGTAATAACCCCATTTGACCCAGTATTCCTTTTTTTTTAAAAAAAAAAAGAAAAAAAAGAAGAACGTCAAAGACAGGGAAAAATGGCAAAATCAGGACTGACCACCAACAATAGTATGCGTAACCCCTCTCCCTTCCGAAAATCCTGGGCACGCCTCTCTTTATCTCGGACACATTTTTTAAAATCAACTCACCAGAAGTTTTTATCATCGTATTGGAGATTGAAGTAAGATGCATTCTTCCTGCAGGTTTGGATATGATCCTTTAGGGTGCTGTCGTCTGCCTGCCTTCATACCTAACCTTAACAAGGCCCTAATTTTCCATCCTTGTGACTTGGATTTTCAAGACTTAGGAAGGTTTCAGACCGAAGGGACATGCGATACATGTCGATTGGAATGGGCCAATCAACAGCAACGTATCACACCGTAGCGACACAAAAGGCCGCACAAACCTAATCTTCAGGCGACACGGTGTGAAATCTCCCTTATTAGGCCACTGTCATTGTTACCTCGAAGTAGTAGCTCTTGTTGACCACAGAAAAAAATATCCTCCTCAGTTTTCTTCTCTCTCCTATATTTTCTGTGCTTGTTCACTATACAGGACACCTTACGATTTGATATACACAGGACATGTACTATGTAGACATTTTAACGAAAAAATCGGTTGACGTCAAGAATGGCTAGGTGGCTCAGTTGGTAGAACCCTGATTTCGGTCCTGGTAGAGCCTGCAATTTCCGCCTAAAATGTCTACATATGCAACATCTTCTTGCTTTCTCTTCTCGACATTCATAAAATTTTTGGCTGTCTCTTTATGGTAGTTAAGTGTTTGAATGTGTTTCGAACCCAGTAGGCTTAAACAAAAGTATTTTTTATACCATGAAATTCTCGGGCTGCATATACGAAATTTAGTTCTGGCAAAACTAAATCATCACTCAAAACTTTGCTTTTCAGTTGATCTATGCAGTTTATTTCTGTTTTAATAAACCACTCCAATATCCGGTACTGCTGAAATATGGTATTCACAGAGAGAGACCTTTGATCTCTTCGGCCCTCGAACCGAACTAGCACTACACTGAGGCCCCGGAAGTGCTACTGTCGTCAATGTCTTCATTTTCGAATCACTATATCTTATAAAGCAATCAGAGGACGCTGACTGATCTGATCACCAATCGACTGTATGAATCGTCACACTTACCTCTGAAATCTCATTAACCGATTCTTTGTAAAGATCAACCGAAAAATTGAATCCGCGTATTTATATCCTCATTATATTCTAGAACGTTCCTCAGATAAAACGATTCGTTAATATCGCCAGTAGTTCACTCCTTCTCTCATTCAAGAACGTACCCTCTCCCGCCTTCCAGAGATTAGAAATTACAACGAATCGCCCTACGTGTGGCGCTACCTTTGTTGTGCAGCTTCCAAATGCTGACAAGTTTCTACATAGTGCTCAAGTGCGCTGCGACAACACCGAAAGCGCAAGAAGAGTGTACGTGCAATATTATCAACAACAGGGTTATAGAACATTCTCCGTCTTGCCTCTATAATTGTCTATCTCCTTAAATCATCGTCACATTATTCAAAAAGCCAAAAACCTGATTTTATCTTGTGTAAAAAGTAGTATAAGTGGCCCGGTTCTACGCCCGAAAATGAGGCTCGGTGAGGCTCGCAGTGTTGCCAACCCCTTATTCGAAAAAATCACCAAGGTTTTTATCTCGGTCTAACCTAATTTAAAGCAAAAAGCTGGCAATACTGCGAATCTCACCGAGCCTCATTTTCTTGCAGTGTTGCCAGCTCGAGCGAGGCGTAGCCTTTTATGGTGTATGTTAACGGTTTGCTCTCGTAAGGCATGAGCCTTATTTTCTCGCAGTGTTGCTAGCTCACCCCAAGAATATTTCACCATGTGATATTTTACAGGCGAAGCTAACCTACAAATGGGAGTTGGCAACACTGGCAACATCAATTGCGGTTTAGTGTTGCTAACTCACCTCAAGAATATTTTACCATGTGATATTTTACAGGCGAAGCTAACTTACAGAGTAGTAGGATCAAGCCGGTTGACCAACCGAAAATGGCGCTCGGTGGCGCTCGCAGTGTTACCAACTCCTCACTTGAAAAAATCACCAAGGTTTTTGTTTTTGGGTCTAACCTAACCTCAAGCAAGGAGCTGGCAACACTGCTTGAGGCTTTTCTCGCAGTGTGGCCAACTCACCCCAAGAAAATTTCACCATGTGATATTTTACAAGCGAAGCTAACCTACAAATGGGAGTTGCCAACACTGATTAGTGGAGGTGCACGGGTTGAGTGCCATCAATTGGCGATCAGTGTTGCCAACTCACCCCAAGAATATTTCACCACATATTATTTTACAGGCGAAGCTAACCTACAAATGGGAATTGGCAACTCTGGCAACATCAATTGCGATTCAATATTGCCAACTCACCTCAAAAATATTTCACCATGTGATATTTTACAGGCGAAGCTAACCTACAAATAGAAGTTGACAACACTGGTAACATCAATTGCGATTCAATGTTGCCAACTCACCTGAAGAATATTTCACCATGTGATATTTTGCAGGCGAAGCTAACCTACAAATAGAAGTTGACAACACTGGTAACATCAATTGCGGTTCAATGTTGCCAACTTACCTGAAGAATATTTCATCATGTGATATTTTACAGGCGAAGCTAACCTACGAATGGGCAACACTGACTAATAGAAGTGGCCGGGGTTGCGTCCGAATCAGCAGCAGATGTCACCTAGAGCGCTGTTCCATCCGGGACTCAGCCAATCTCTGTTGTCTGAATTTGCGGTAGACGTGGAGTCGGAGGGAGGCGCGACAGATGCACGCTTGAACTCGCTGTGACGCTGCGCTTGGCAGCCATATTCTAACTTTCATTTTGTACAGACAATATTTACTGATTAGAGGATGTAAAACTCAGTTATATTTTAATATTTTATCGATAATGAATGCAGAAAACGTAAATGATGAAATAGCGTGTTATATTTTTTAATGTGAGTAGTTAGGTGGAAATCATTGTCATGTTTGTTTGCGCCCCAGAGCGCGGTGGGTGAAGTTCGGGCTGACACCTGGCGGGAAAAGTGACAGGCGTACTACAAGGGGACATGCAGATTCGGACGACTTGGACGCGACTTCGAGTGCACGCGAGAGCAACGGGGGAGAACGGGATGGAGCGCTTGCCAATCCGGACACGGCTTTTGTAAACCTCTCTCGGGAACGATGTGCCACACACGCGCGCGCGCGCCTATCGGTAGATTACGTTTCGCGTATTTATTCGTTGTGCTGGCACAGCGTGATGAGTAAATAATGCATTTTCTCATTTTTGAAGTACGAATGCACTTTATCGTAATCTTCCAAGTCCCGGGGACACTAATGTTTGTATATCGTGACTTTTGTAAACCTCTCTCGGGAACGATGTGCCACACACACACACACGTGCACGCGCTGGCGCCTCTTATTATTTCTGTATTATGGCGCAAACACATCTAGAAAAACTACAATTTTGCTCCCTCTCCTCTCTGCGTGTGCTATCAACAATACGTAAGCCTTGGGACGACGAAAATTACACAACGGTGAGCCTCGTCAATACACCTACCCCGCAACATCTGGAGCGTGCAAAATACATAAATAGCGGGTCGCTTGGGTGTATACAATTTGTTTTATTTATATTTTGTTTCAAAGCAAGCGAGATAACCGGAGCATGCAGGCACACAACAGCGAGCTGGGATGGAAGATCATCAGCATATCCGGAGCGTGCAGGTACATAATAGCGAGCTGCTTGGGCGTTAGCGTGGCTTCGCCGGATGCAATACACACGATGCTTAGATTACAACAGGTTGTTAACATTAGCTTTGGGGAAGAATATTCTAGAGAAGATTGTCTCAGAACATTTTCATAGTTTCACACTTCTATTAAATTGGTAGAAAAAATATATTAGTGGGCAATAAAATCTGAAGAAGATTTGTGTCTAGCAAAAATAAGCTAAATAGAATTACACATGCATACAATATTTATTTTTTTTCTATCTACAATCATATTTTTCTTATATATTTTTTCAATTTTTTTATAGGGTTGATTAAAGCACATATTTGAAGAAGACAACGCTCCACCACCAACCGATCACATATAAATAAACATACCCAAAAAAAAATGCGCTCCATGAAAAGTTGCCCTGTGTGCAAAACAGCCATATCAAGCAAAAATTTTGCAAGACATTGTCGCACCTGCGTGCCAAGCAAGCATTTGGCTGCCACCGAATTGTGTTCCGGATGCAATAAATACATTACAATTGCGTATGTCAAGAAGCATAAGCTTACTTGTCTAAGCAAAAATACATCTGGGGCTCAACCGTCGACCAGCTCAACCAAGAGGAAGGCAGAAGCAGCCTCCATCAATGCACCACCTGCTAAACGCGTCAAGCCTGCGATAAAAGCAGACCGGTCTGCTTTTGGGGGAATATTAGGAGATTACATTCAATTGTCGGATGGCTCATGCGACGTGCGTAGCTTTTTAGAGGAGAAGCAAGCAGAAATAGTTTCTATTTTTAGTAATGCACTGGCTACGCACTCCTCCACTAAATTCTACGCATCGCTTTGTTGCTGGTACAAGAAGCCGTCTGATGAAATTTACAGCTTCTGCCACAACACCAAGGCGAAGACGCTGCATTTGGCGGATGTCGACAACCTCGAGGACATCTACAACAAGTTTGTCGAGGAGCTGCTGGCAAAGCAAGAAGAACATGAAGCTAAGGGCTCGGGGGGTTCGCTGTGTGGTGAGCCTCACGAGCTGCGCGTCAAACTTTCCAAGTTTGTGCCTCTCTCCGCCTCCAGCTACGTCCGCTTACCAGAAGCGATTGAGGATAAAAAGGCCGTCCTGAACATTCAAAACAGTGACGCCAAGTGCTTTCTCTGGTCTGTGCTTGCAGCATTGCACCCTGTCGACTGGAAAAACCATCCATACCGAGTTAACCACTACCTACCCTACGAGCCTGAGCTGGAAGATGCCATTGCTGGGATTGACTATCCGGTGGCGCTTTCGGACATTCGCAAGTTTGAGGCCCGTACACACAACCCTCGGTTGGCCATCAACGTTTACGGCCTCATCGACGAAAATGTGGTGTACCCCATTCGGGTGAGCGACGTAGACGACGACGGTGCGCAGGAAATTCACCTTCTGCTCATCAAGAATGAAACTCACCATCACTACACCCTCATCCGTTCTCTCTCTAGACTTGTTTCGAGCCAGCTGAGCAAAGACGAACACCACATAGAAGTTTGTCCCAGGTGCTTGTCTAAATTTCGTAATCGAGAATGGCAGGATTACCAGCGCATCAGAGGCCGCAACATCGCTGCCGAGAAGCTTGCTAACCACAAGCTCTACTGCAATGCCAACGAACCTGGGCTGGCAGACTTGCCCGAACCTGGCACCGTGGAACGTTTCCACATGCACGGTGCCATGGTAGAGCACCCCGCCATCATCATCACGGATTTCGAGGCCTTCCTCAAACCCCTGTCCACTTGCGATCCCGATCCTGAAGTTTCTTCCACCACCCCTTACCAACTCCACGAGGCATCCAGTTTCGCATACGTTGTCGTGCGACGAGACCAACACATCGCCCCCGAGCCCTACGTGTACCGTGGTCCCGACGCTGCCAAACACTTCCTCGAGAGGATGGTTGTCGAGGCTATCGAGATAGGGAAGGTGCTGTTGACCCCCAAGTCTATGCTCCCACTGACCCCCGACGATCAACGTAGACACGACGAGGCCATTGCTTGCCCTGTCTGCGTCAAGGAGTACACCGCCAACAACTGTAAAGTCCGACACCACGATCACTTTAACGGTAGGTACGTTGGTTCTTGGTGCAACGATTGCAACCGCTTGGCCCGGGACCCGCGCTTCATCCCTGTGTTTTTTCACAACGGCTCGGGGTACGATTTTCACCACCTGATCAAGCATCTTGGGTACGACGACATGCGAATCAACGTCCTGGCACAAAACGAGGAGCGTTACATCAGTGTGAGCAAGCGAGTGTCGATCCCAGAATCCGGCTCTACCGTCGAACTTCGCTTCCTCGACTCCCTGAGGTTCCTCCCAGCCAGCCTCGATGCTCTTGCGGGGAAGCTTAGCGACGAGAAAATGCTTATCACCTCTGCGAATTTTCCGAACTTGGACGCCGGTCTCTTTAGGCGTAAGGGGGTCTACCCCTACGAATACATCACAGACCCTACCAAGTTTGCGGAGACGTCGCTTCCTCCTCGAGCAAACTTCTATAGCAAACTGCGAGGCTCGGGCATCTCTGAGGATGACTATAACCATGCTCAGTCCATGTGGTGTGAGCTGGATTGCCAAAATCTCGGAGACTACCACGACGCCTACCTCAGACTTGATGTGACGCTCCTCGCCGACGTGATCCAGGCGTTTCGTGCAACTGCGAAGACCATCTACCACCTGGATCCCGCCTACTTCTATAGTCTCCCCGGACTGGCATGGTCAGCCATGTTTCTGGTGACGAAAATTGAGCTGGAGCTTCTTTCGGACGTGGACATGATGCTGTTTGTGGAACGTGCCGTGCGGGGGTGGAATGGTCCAGGTGTCGCAGCGACACTCGCACGCCAACAACCATCACATGGCTACTGGCTACGACTCCACCCAACCGTCCAGCTACATCATGCACACGGACGTGAATAACTTGTATGGGCACTCCATGATGCAGCCACTCCCCTTTAGAGGGTTCGAGTGGGCTGACCCTTCCAACTTCAACATTAAAGGTTTCGACGATTCGAAACATGGGTTCTTCGCCGAGGTGGACCTTGAGTTCTCCGAGAAGCTGCAGGATTCGTTCTGCGATCTTCCCCCTGCACCCGAGTTCAAGTGTCCACCCGATTGCAACCAGAAGAAGCTCGTCATGGATTTCGAACCCAAAAAGAATTACGTCCTTCACTACCAGAATCTCCGGTGGTTGATGCAGCAAGGGGTCACAGTCCACGCAGTTCACCGTATCCTCAAGTTCGAGCATTCTCCGTGGTTGCGTCCATATATCGAAGTCAACACCGAACACCGCACCGCAGCCACGTCCGAGCTTGATAAGGATTTCTTCAAGCTCATGAATAATGCGGTGTTTGGCAAGACCATGGAGAATGTACGGAATCGCGTGGACATAAAATTGGTGACGAGGAAAGAGCGATGTCGTCAGCTTGTTGCAAGTCTATTGTTCAAGTCTCGAACAATCTACAACGAGCAGCTGGCTCTGATTCACATGAGGCAAGGTGTGGTGAAACTCACCAAGCCCATCTACGTTGGAGCCACTGTTCTGGATCTGAGCAAGCTCCACATGTTCGAGACGTACTACGACATATTACGTCCACACTACGGCCACAACATCTCGCTTCTCTACACAGACACAGACAGCTTGGTGTACCACGTTCGCACAGCCGACGCATACGGGGATATAGCCTCAGTTCCATCTTTGGTTAACCTCTTTGACACGTCAGGCTATCCCCAACCGAACCAGAGCGGTATCCTGGCCCGCAACAAAAAAGTGCCTGGCAAACTCAAAGATGAGAAGGACGGAGATGTGATTCTCGAGTTTGCAGGTCTTCGCGCCAAGGCCTATACCATCAAAGCCGAGGGTAGCGTTACCAAGAAGGCCAAGGGTGTCGGCAGACAGGTGGTTCGGCAGCATCTCACATTCGAGGACTTCGTGGATTGCCTCAAGACCAGGTCGTCGGTTCTAAGAGCAGAACAGCGCATCCAGAGCGTCGACCACGTGTTGACCACCAACAAAGTGAGGAAGATTGCCCTGGATCCCAACGACGACAAGAGGTGCGTCCTCGAGTGTGGAATCCACACACTGCCGTGGGGACACTATCGCTTAGCAGAAAGCAAAACCTGCAACATATGCCCATCTTCAACAGAAGATTCATAAAACAAAACAAAAAAAAGAAAACAAAAAAAAAAACAACACTGACTGTTATTACAAAAAACTTTGACCGTATTTTAAATAACCAGCATAATATGAATCTTTTTGGTTTCCGAAAACAAACCAACATGGAGACTGTACACCGCGCGACGACAGATCATGAATTTCTACCTTCCATGTTAACTAAACTCAACGGTCTACTGATTGTTCACCTTAACAGCATTTGGACGAAATTGGATGACGATGTGGGCAAGATGTTTTACGTCTTCAACAACAATTTACATTTCTACGAAATTCCGATCGATGGAAAACTTCAAATCACCGTGAATCCTGAAAACGTAGGCGAAATCAAAATATCTACCGGCAAGAACATTTTTCGAATCAAGCACGACAAGATGCTTTCTAACATTACGTACGATGTTTCCGCAGGAGATTACCTGTACGTCGAACTCCTAGGAGATTACGACAAACTTATTCCTCTCTTCGTAGAATTACGAATCGTCTATCCTATTATAAATAACCGTTAACCAAAATGCCTAACGATATTTTCGGCAACACCAAGCGTGTAGACCACGCAGAAGAGATTCTCATGTTGGACGTCCGAATTAAAAAGTTGAGGAGCGATTTGATCGCTTTGCAGGAGACCTTAAACAAAAGTTTAGAGTCGGAAATCGCTACGCTCCAAACGCAATGTCTCGACCCCATTCTGAAAATCGATTCCGAACTGAAAACGCTCATAAAAAATTATGTCGACGTACCTTCTTACGACAACGTTCAAAATATACAGTTGAGCGTGGATAAGCTTCAAAATGATTTGGCCAAATTGCAGCAATTTCAATCGAAAAATGAAGATTTGGAAAAATTGAAACTCGAAATCGAAGAACGAACTTCCGCAATCGAAAAGAATTTCTCTGAACTTCAAACCGTCGTGAAAGATATTGATGTAGAACGCTTGCACGTTGTTGTTTCCAAATTACAAGAAGAATTCGCCAGCACGTTGGAAGAAATTAAATCCAAGTTACAGACTTTGGAAGATACCATGACCAACCTACCATCGTCAGACGAACTGCAAGTCATCAGCAAAAGCGTCGCGAACATAAAAATTCAATTGGAGGCTTACAAGATTTCGAACACATTCAAACCACCATCGCTACGCTTCAGGCATCTCTGGAGTTGATCAACGAAGAAATTAAAAATATTCACGCTGAAGCAAGTGCGTTGACGAGCATACAAGACACGTTGAGCACGGTTCAGCAGAAGATCGAATATTTAGAAAATTTGAACGTCGAAACGAACCTTGCTCATTTTCATCACGTACTGGACAACATACAGGGTGACTTGGAATCGTTACGGACGAGCGTACCTTCGAGCGAAGATTTGGAAAAATTGAAAACGGCGGTGACGGCACTATCCGATTCGAGCGACATCAAAAATTCATTGAGCGATCTCGAGAGTAGGGTGGCCAATCTCCCCACCTCCAAAGAATTACACGCTTTGAAAAGGAGCATATCACGTATGCTGAAACGACTGGAAACGGAAACGGCGAACGTGGAACAGATTCGAGACGAACTTACTTCGCTGGTGTCGACGCTGCCCACTTCGCAGAGCGTCGCCGACCTTCACACACAGTTTACCGAGATGCGAAGCATCGTGAACGATCTTACCGAGAAGAGCTCGAAATTGAATCAAGTCGAGAACCTTCAGAATATCGTCGTCAACATCAGAGATCAAGTTGGAGTGCTGGAATCCACGCAGGAATCGACGCTGGCCTCTTTCGGTGCCAAATTACAAGAACTCAACGAAAACTTCAAGCAGTTGAACGTGGAAGTGAAAATCAAACCGTCATTTTCTACAGTAACGGATACCATCGTCGAACATTTGTTGCCCGTACAAAATACACTGGGACAGCTTCACAGCAACCTCGTTAGCGTCGATACTAAATTCGCTAAACTGCATTCTCTGCAAGCCATCGAAATCAACAGCGTACCCAATCAACAGAGAATCTCCACGTTCGTTGAAGGTAACAAACTGTACATGTTGCATCCTTATCATCCGTACTACAAGTTTCTTCTCGATGGCACGATTCAGATAAACGAATTTTCGTACTGGTCTCACGGCAGAAAAGCTAGCGTTCCCACCATGACCTTGATATCGAATCGTGGTGTCCAGAAAGCAGGAAACATTCCTCTGGCACGTTGGAACGAAACGCGCAACATATATGAAATACACGAAGACGAAGATCTCACCGTTTTTGACGTGAGTGCCGGCGATAAGCTGATCGTTCAAAACACGAGTGAAGTGCCACCCTCTTTGAATCCCATCACGCTGGTGCTTCTCTTCAAACGTAATCTCTAAAAAATGTCTAGGCAAGCCATCGTCGAAGAATTGCATAAACCTGCACGTCGCAACTACGAACGTTTGGCGGTGGTGACCAAGGGAATCGACGACCTCTGGCAAAGTGACCTCGTGGAGATGAGTAGCGGCAATCTAAAAAATGTGCATAAATTGAACAAGGGCAACAAGTACCTCCTCACCGTCATAGACACGTTTTCGAAATTCGCATGGGCTCTACCTTTGAAAGCCAAAACGGGGACATGCGTCACGGAAGCATTCAAGACAATTTTTCGCGAAAGCGACAGACGGCCTCGGTTTTTGCAAACAGACAACGGTAAAGAATTTTACAATGCCGTATTCCAAAAGTTTATTCAAAAACATGACATTCGACATTATTCAACCTTCAGTCACATCAAAGCCAGCATCGTGGAAAGATTTAATCGAACCTTGAAAACACACATGTGGAAACGATTCACGCTTCGAGGAAATTACAAATGGGTCGACATACTGCCGGAACTCGTCGACACCTATAATGATGCGGTACACAGAACCATAGGCATGAAGCCAGCTGACGTTACGAAATCCGACGAGCAGCGTTTAATTTCTACAGTTTACTGTCCAAAGTACACTCCCACGACTACCAAGAAATCAAAATTCAAAATTGGAGACCAGGTGAGGATCAGCAAATTCAAACGCACCTTCGAGAAGGGATTCACAAAAAATTGGAGCACGGAACTTTTTACGGTGGTTCGAGTTTTACCCGGAAACCGACACACGTATATAATAAAAGATAGTAGCGGCGAGATTTTGAAAGGAAGATTTTACGAAGAGGAACTCTCTAAAACAAAACATCCCGACACGTACCTCATCGAGAAAGTATTGCGTAGGAAAGGCGACAAACTGTTTGTCAAATGGCTGGGACTTCCGGAAAAAAGTTGGATCGACGCGAACGAAGTGATCTTGTAAGTACATGGAATGTCGTGAAACGTCTACCGGATTCGGAAAGTCAAACGAGAAAAAAGAACGGCGAGTTGCTTCCCGACAGCATCCGTTGTCTAATCGTAGGCCCTTCAGGGTGTGGGAAAACAACACTGCTCGTGGACAATTTTCTCCTCGCACCGAATTGGTTAGATTGGAAGAACAGGCACCTCTACGTATTTTCGAAAAGTCTCGAACAAGCGAAATACCAGCAACTGATAAAACTGTACGATGGTCTGGACATTGCAACGTTCGCTTCGGAAATAAAACCACTCGACGATTGTCGTGAAAATTCAGTTGTTGTGTTCGACGATGTTATTCTGGAAAATCAAAATGAAATTCGCAATTTTTTCACGCAAGGTCGTCACAAAGGAATAGATTGCTTCTTCCTAGCTCAAACGTTTTCCAAAATTCCAAAACAGTTAGTACGTGACAACGCTAATTTCATATGTTTGTTTCGTCAAGATCACACCAACCTGAAGCACGCGTACGATGACTACGTAGGCGGAGACATGAACTACAATCAATTTTCGGAACGCTGCTGCTCCCACTGTTGGAACAGTGACGATTTCGGATTCGCGACGATCGACATGACGAGGAAACCCAACGATGGAAAATACAGAAACAAAATCAACAACTTTCTAAACGTTGCAACGTTGTGAGCAACAACGTGTATAAATAACGTTATGGCGAAACGAAAAATCGAAGACGAAAATCTCAAGTTGCGAAACTACCTCGCAAAACGCTTCAAAGGTTGGAAATCCGAGAATCGCGGATTCTACGAAGAGAAGAAACGTCAAGATCAACCTGTGATCGATGCCATCAGCGATCTAGGTAAAGAAATTAAAGGCGTCACAGAACAAAATAAAAATTTGATCAACGAACTCGTACCACTTGCAGCTAAAAGTTACACCGTACCCACGCCTATTTCGAGCATTCCTTCAACGCCGTTCGAACTGAAGGACGTACCGCCAGGACGTCGAGCCATAAGCAGCACGTCGTCGTCTTTGGATAAGATCGAGTTGGGACCTTTGGCACGAGACTACCTGAGCACGGCGAAATTCGACAAGGATGAAGTGTTCGGATTGTATCCCACCATGGAAACCAATGAAGGCGGCGGTGTGGTTTGGAAGATTGGAAAATCGAAAGTTACCTTCGAAGGCAACGACATTAAAGTCAATTTAGGCGATAAGAATAGCTGGAACAGGTATCCGGGTACGGTGGGACTGTGGGAACTTGTTGCCAAAAAGCAGCCGAAAGATTACACCGAAGAAGATTACCAGAGTTACAAGGAAATTCTGATCATGACGGATGCCTTGTACCAGAACAACGACGCTACGCAGAATAGGGTGAAATCGAGCAGCGGCGAAAAATACAGAAATCTCATCAAGCCGATATGGAACCAGGTGAAAACAGGCAGCGGCGTCAAACTCTACAACACCCTGCCCAAAGAATTCGTTTGGGTGGACGACGTGCGCAAGCTCATAGACAGGTTGTTGGTTATTGCAGGAGAGGAGAATGCAGGCAATCGTAATTTCTACAACGAGAAGGTTGGCATCGTGGACATGATCAGCACAAAACTTTCCAACTTCATCGTGAACGACGACAAGGGCATAGGGTACCTCATTAAAATCATCAACACGCTGCCTCCGAGATTCTGGAACGTGGCCGAAGGAAAGGGTCTCGTGAACGACATCATCAACAAGTTACCTTTCGAGATGCATTTACCTGGCTACCAGTACTGCGGACCAGGTACCAAACTCGAGAAAAGATTGGAGAGAGGAGACAAGGGTGTGAATCTGTTGGACGCCGCATGCAAAGATCACGACATCGCTTACAACACCACTCGCTCCGATCTGGATGCACGTCACGAAGCAGACAGAAAGTTAGAGCACGCAGCTTTCGAAAGATTCGTTAGCAGAGACGCTTCGCTGGGAGAAAGAGTTGCAGCACTGGGCACCACCATCGCCATGAACACGAAACAAAAACTTGGATGGGGTGTGTAGAAATAAAAAAATTTCTCTACCGTGAAAAAAATTTCTTCGGTATATAAATAACACTACGTAAAAAAAAAAAACTCCAATTGTGTTTGCCATTTATAAAATGAGTAAACAATCACTAGACGCCCAAGCATTAAAACAAATGCTAAATTCATCAGTCGAATATGTAAAAATTCAGGAATTAGAAGTGGACAAACCTTACACGATAACTTCCGGTTCAATTGTTTCTACCCAGTATGGCCCCAAGGCGCGTCTGTTGCTCAACGCACAATACAGTCTATTTTTACCAGATCGATACGCTGACATGTTATCCGACGAGAAGCTAGCTATTTTAATCGAGAACAAAACTCGAATCGTGTACAAGGGTACAAAAGAACTTCTTGGTAAAAAAACAAAGCACGTAATAGAATTTGTGTAACGACTCTGCGCGGAGTATATCCTTGAAAAAAAAAATTACACAAAAAAAATCTCAGAACATTTATATATAAATAACATACCGAAAAAAAATTACACAAAACAAAAAAAATCTCAGAACATATATATAAATAACATACCGTGAAGATAGCATATAGAGCATCATCATGAAGCCCAAGGGTGTCGTGTACCAGATACCATACTCCAATCTGAAAAATCTAGGTGCCCTCGATGGGTTACTCACCAAGAAACAACGCGAGAAGAAACGTTCTTGCTTGACGAAAGGACACGGAATGAAATTACTTCTCAGCACACCTCAATTGAAACGCTTGCAGCGTTCGCGGAAACAGCAAAAGATCGGAGGTTTCATATTCAGCATCCCAGCCATCCTGGCAGCATTGGGGGCCGTTGGAAGTTTGGCCGGCGGTAGCGCCGCCATCGCGAAAACCGTCATCGACTCGAAGAAAAACAAGGCAGAATTGGAAGAACAGAAACGTCACAACCTGGCTATGGAGAAGAAGGGGAAAGGTATAACCAAAAAACAAAAAAGCAACCTCGATGCTTTGAAGAAATATAAAAAAAAGAAGAAGCCCTGTCCAACTTCGATATTGAATCTCTGATCGAACCGTTGGGAATAAAGAACTTCAGGGGTGTTTTCATGTCCGATTCTCTACCCTCTGCTGTGAAGAAAAAAGAGTATGGCGTGGTCAACCTGGACAGTTACAAAAATCCTGGTACACATTGGATATGCTACCTCAAAATTGACGATGACAAAGCATTTGTTTTCGATTCGTTTGGTGGCACACCACCTGCCAGGTTGGTGAAGTATCTCAGTGTTGCCAACCTCTACTACAATGACAAACGCATCCAGGGTTTCACCGATGTTAACTGCGGCCACCTATGCCTTTCCGTTCTCGCATACATGTCTAAAATAAATAACCTGTCGGTGGAACATTTTCAGAAAGCATTGTGGAATCTTAAATACGATGGGCGTGTTCCATCTCACGAGCGAATCTTCGATCTTGAAACTCACGCTGCACGACGACATCGTCTATCCTAAATCCGTAGCTCTGCGTGCATTCTACAGCATGTACCTCATACCTAACGTCACGCAGCACAACAACAAAATTAGCGTCGGAAGCGAACACATCGTCGTCACGCCAGGTCAATACAATCTTTCCACTTTGCAAGCTCAGTTACCCAAAGGCACGTACCTTTCTCAAAATTCGGTCACGCACAGAGTGGAAATCCTATCCGCGACGGAGACCGTGGACCTGGGCACCATGGGAGAACTTTTAGGTTTCGAGAACGACACCAAACTCGAAGCTGGCATCAAACATACGGCAACCAACATTCCTAAATTTCTGGCCATAGAAACTCTAAACGTTCACTGCAACGTGGCGGAAGGCATGATCACAAAATCCTCGGACGGATTGTTAGGAAGTCACAAGCAGACGGGAATCATAGCCACTTTCAAACCCAGTTCCGAGTTCATGGAACCGATCATCTACACACCCTCTTCGCCGATCTATTTTCCAGTATGTCGCAACCGCATAGACGACATAGAGTTGGTGGTGACGAACGAGAAAGGAGAGGTGGTGGATTTCGCAGGTGCAACGACCACTGCCATCGTGGAGATCAACGTATAATAAATAACACGCATAGTAAAAATGGAGCAAATCGAAAGTTACGAATTGCAATCTTTCCCTCCCAACCGTCGCACGTTCGCCAATCTCAACGAAGCGAACAGGGAGATCGAATACGACGTGGACGTAGGCGATGGGTTCGTTCATCCTCACAGAGCGGACCTCTACCTTCAATTCGACGTGGTGAAGAAGGAAAGCGGAGACGCGTTTCCCGCAACAGCAAATTTGATACTCGTGGACAACTTCGTGCCTCACCTGTTCTCGCAGGTGGAGGTGAGGAAACACAACACCGTCATAGACAGAATAGATTATCCAGGCATCACGTCGACGGCAGTGGGAACATTAAAATTATCCAAAACTGACGCAGCATACTACCAGGCGGGAGGATTCGAAGCGAGGACCAAAATATCGACTAAAAGTCACACGGTGCTTTTTCCCATGCGTCTGCTGCCGGGATTCTTCTCGGACTACAAGGAGATCATGTGGAAGGGGGGATTGCGCGTCACGTTTCGAAGAGCGGCCAACGACAACGACGCACTGATGCGATACACCAACTTGAACGCCGACGGCACGCCGATAGCCAACACATTACCCGAAGCAGCCAAGTGCGTCATACGGAGCATGGAATTGAGAATGCCGATCGTGGAATACGAAACAAACTACGCCCTCAAGTACAAAGCAGAGATCTTGAAGAGTCCGCAGGTACCGATTCACTTTCACGGTTACCAGTGCGTGCAGAAGATGGCGTTGGGAAGTCACATGGAATTCGACGTGACAACTCAGTTCAACAACATACAGTTCGACATGCCAGATTTCGTCGTAGTGTTCTTTCAGACCGGGCGCGATAACAACCAGGAAAAAGATTCCAGCAAATTCGACGACTGCAAGATCAAGAATGTTTATCTGAAAAATGGACGCAACGAAGTTTTCCCGCGCGAGAATTACAACCTCGACATGATCAAAAACGATTACCTAAAACTTTACGAAGCTTACACCTCTTTCAAACGCGTGACCGAGGGAAGCATGGACATGTACTACACCCCCAGCGAATTCAAAATCCGCAGGCCGATGTTCGTCATCAACACATCTAAGAGAAAGCAGGTGGTGGTCAACGATCGAACCAACATCAAGATCGTCTGCGAGTTCAACAGTCCGTTGCCCGAGAACACCGTATGCAGTGTGATCCTGGTCGCCGAGAAGTCTTTCGTCCACGACGTGAAGAACGAGAGGGTCACAGAGCAGTTTTAACATGTTTAACATCTTTTTTCTTGCACAAATAATAAGAGGCGCCAGCGCGTGCACGTGTGTGTGTGTGTGGCACATCGTTCCCGAGAGAGGTTTACAAAAGTCACGATATACAAACATTAGTGTCCCCGGGACTTGGAAGATTACGATAAAGTGCATTCGTACTTCAAAAATGAGAAAATGCATTATTTACTCATCACGCTGTGCCAGCACAACGAATAAATACGCGAAACGTAATCTACCGATAGGCGCGCGCGCGCGTGTGTGGCACATCGTTCCCGAGAGAGGTTTACAAAAGCCGTGTCCGGATTGGCAAGCGCTCCATCCCGTTCTCCCCCGTTGCTCTCGCGTGCACTCGAAGTCGCGTCCAAGTCGTCCGAATCTGCATGTCCCCTTGTAGTACGCCTGTCACTTTTCCCGCCAGGTGTCAGCCCGAACTTCACCCACCGCGCTCTGGGGCGCAAACAAACATGACAATGATTTCCACCTAACTACTCACATTAAAAAATATAACACGCTATTTCATCATTTACGTTTTCTGCATTCATTATCGATAAAATATTAAAATATAACTGAGTTTTACATCCTCTAATCAGTAAATATTGTCTGTACAAAATGAAAGTTAGAATATGGCTGCCAAGCGCAGCGTCACAGCGAGTTCAAGCGTGCATCTGTCGCGCCTCCCTCCGACTCCACGTCTACCGCAAATTCAGACAACAGAGATTGGCTGAGTCCCGGATGGAACAGCGCTCTAGGTGACATCTGCTGCTGATTCGGACGCAACCCCGGCCACTTCTATTAGTCAGTGTTGCTCATTCGTAGGTTAGCTTCGCCTGTAAAATATCACATGATGAAATATTCTTCAGGTAAGTTGGCAACATTGAACCGCAATTGATGTTACCAGTGTTGTCAACTTCTATTTGTAGGTTAGCTTCGCCTGCAAAATATCACATGGTGAAATATTCTTCAGGTGAGTTGGCAACATTGAATCGCAATTGATGTTACCAGTGTTGTCAACTTCTATTTGTAGGTTAGCTTCGCCTGTAAAATATCACATGGTGAAATATTTTTGAGGTGAGTTGGCAATATTGAATCGCAATTGATGTTGCCAGAGTTGCCAATTCCCATTTGTAGGTTAGCTTCGCCTGTAAAATAATATGTGGTGAAATATTCTTGGGGTGAGTTGGCAACACTGATCGCCAATTGATGGCACTCAACCCGTGCACCTCCACTAATCAGTGTTGGCAACTCCCATTTGTAGGTTAGCTTCGCTTGTAAAATATCACATGGTGAAATTTTCTTGGGGTGAGTTGGCCACACTGCGAGAAAAGCCTCAAGCAGTGTTGCCAGCTCCTTGCTTGAGGTTAGGTTAGACCCAAAAACAAAAACCTTGGTGATTTTTTCAAGTGAGGAGTTGGTAACACTGCGAGCGCCACCGAGCGCCATTTTCGGTTGGTCAACCGGCTTGATCCTACTACTCTGTAAGTTAGCTTCGCCTGTAAAATATCACATGGTAAAATATTCTTGAGGTGAGTTAGCAACACTAAACCGCAATTGATGTTGCCAGTGTTGCCAACTCCCATTTGTAGGTTAGCTTCGCCTGTAAAATATCACATGGTGAAATATTCTTGGGGTGAGCTAGCAACACTGCGAGAAAATAAGGCTCATGCCTTACGAGAGCAAACCGTTAACATACACCATAAAAGGCTACGCCTCGCTCGAGCTGGCAACACTGCAAGAAAATGAGGCTCGGTGAGATTCGCAGTATTGCCAGCTTTTTGCTTTAAATTAGGTTAGACCGAGATAAAAACCTTGGTGATTTTTTCGAATAAGGGGTTGGCAACACTGCGAGCCTCACCGAGCCTCATTTTCGGGCGTAGAACCGGGCCACTTATACTACTGTAAAATAAAAAAAAAATCCTGGGGGGGGGGGGGCTCGAGCCACCTCAACCCCAGCTTGGATACGTGCTATTAACAATAGCAGGGTTATAGAATATTCTCCATTTTGTCTCGATAATTATTTTTCTCAAAATATCATCACATTATTCAAGAAGCCAAAATCCTAATTTTATTTAGTGTAAACAGAAAAAATTCCTGAAGGGGGCTTGAGCCTCCTGATTCCCACCTTGGATACGTGCTATTGACAATAATAGGGTTATAGAACACTCTCCGTTTTGTCTCGATAATTATAAATTTATTATCTTCACATGATTGAAGACGCCAAAAATCTAATTTATCTAGTGTAAATTGAAAAATTTCCTGAGGAAGGGGTGGCTCGAACATTAACAATAACAGGGGTATAAAAAATGCTCCGTCTTTCCTTGATAATTATTTCTCTCCTTACATTATTTTCACATTATTTAAGAAGCCAAAAACCTAATTTTATCTAACGTAAACTGAAAAATTTCCTGGGGAGAGGGTCGAGCCCCCTGTGCGCCATCTTGGATACGTGCTATTATCAATAACAGGGTTACGGAACATTCTCCGTATTGCCTCTATAATGATTTCTCTCCTTAAATTATTGTCACATTATTTTATTTCACACCACAAGAAATCAAAAACCTCATTTTATCTAGTGTAAACCTAAAACTTTCGGGGGGGGGGCTCGAGCCCCCTAAGCCCCCCTCTGGATACGTGCCTGGTTCTGGTAACTGTACAAATCCCTTGACGATGTTTCTGATGGTATGATAAAGTTGCTACAAAGAGGAGTGGCTTTAGTACATTGTCCAGCGTCAACCGTGAACATGTTCCGAGTGGTTTCGTACTTTGCTAGATAGATGGAAGAACAAACGCGATGTAATTACCCATACTAACGTTGGGACTCGAACTCCGGATCTCTGGATGTGAGATCAGTAGACCTCGGATTTTTAGGTTCTAAAAAGTGTGCTTTTAGGTTCCTAAAATAGGCTCTAAAAATCCTAAAATAGGTTCTAAAAATCCTAAAATAGGCTCTAAAAATCTTAAAATAGGCTCTAAAAATCCTAAAATAGGCTCTAAAAATCCTAAAATAGGTTCTAAAAATCCTAAAATAGGCTCTAAAAATCCTAAAATAGGTTCTAAAAATCCTAAAATAGGCTCTAAAAATCTTAAAATAGGCTCTAAAAATCCTAAAATAGGCTCTAAAAATCCTAAAATAGGTTCTAAAAATCCTAAAATAGGTTCTAAAAATCCTAAAATAGGCTCTAAAAATCCTAAAATAGGTTCTAAAAATCCTGAAATAGGCTCTAAAAATCCTAAAATAGGTTCTAAAAATCCTAAAATAGGCTCTAAAAATCCTAAAATAGGCTCTAAAAATCCTAAAATAGGTTCTAAAAATCCTAAAATACGCTCTAAAAATCTAAAGTTAGGCTCGAAAAATCATGAAGTAAGTTCAAAAAAACTTAAAATAGTTCAAAATTCCTGAAAAATGCTGATTAGGTATAGTCACCGGCAATTAAAATGGGACACCTATATCCTGAAATACGCACTATCTAGCATGACGTTATGTGTGTTGCCTAACCCTACGGCGATGGCAGAACTTACCATTGGAAATTTGCTATTAAAATCCACTCTTCGCCGTATAGTTAGGCAACAATCTTTTTTCATGTTATCGACAGTCAAACTCCTCAATTTGTCTGTGAGGATCATCATATATGCTGAAAATAATCATTCAACAAAAACATAGTCAGTGGTGCAAACTTCAATGCCGAAATGTTAGTTTGCAAGGCGCAATAACTGACGCCGCAATGATGATTAACTTATCGGTTGCTTACCCCAAGGTCCTCCTCACTTATTCTTCTTTGAACTCTATGCAGATTGCAAGGCCTACTTAAAATTCTTTTGTGCCAGGCTTAAAATTTCATGTAGACCGTAATATTCTACCCTGTATACTGGTTGAAGGTTAGGCTCGTATCATCCACGTTGTAGGTAGTGGTGGATTAACTACCTCTTGTGGATACGGAAGGCGTATTTTTAGCTTTAAGTAACTAAACCTTTGACATTCCTAAACCCTAAGCCTCCCACATGTTCTTGTCCTGGTAAGGTCAATCCACTCTTGACTATCCTTACCAATATACGAGGGTTGGCGTGTAAGTCACGACAACAATTTCTTTTCTCAAAGAGAAAGAGGGATCGGCTCGAAAATTTGAAATATAAAACGTCCAATGGTAACACAGCCTTGTCTTCATGTTAATAAAACATTACAATACTGACCAAGGCAAAATTTTATAGTATAAAAAATATATACACTAAAAACGTATAGCTGACCACCTAAACAAACATAAACGGCACTTCCTCTTCCCTCTTAACAATTCAGACGTCTATGATGCTGAATGCGAGTGCAAGGCTCATTACATCGGCAGCTCCATCAGACCCATCAGTGAGAGAATTCAGCAGCATCTATCAAATGCAAAAACTGCACAACCCACCACCGGACTAGCCAAGCATATCAAATTCCACAACCATAAAATTGAGAAAGTACATATCAAATACAAAGCACACACTCTCATAGACACAAAAATTAAAGAAACACACTCCATCATGCACTACAAACATGAACTGAACATAGATAGTGGTCAGGCACACCATTCCGCTACTGCAGCAATTAACACCGGTGAACAGCAGACGACATATACGTAGACATACAGGCGACAGCAGCACACCTAGCGGTGATTTAGGAAAAAGAAACAACAGAAACACGCCAAGCAACAACACAACGAATTCCAACGAGATGGTGGCAGTGGCTACCGAAATTAATAGAAAATAATGTAAAACAGCTTCGTGGAAAACGTGAGTACCTTAATTAAAAATGTAAGGTTTTCACCCTCTAACAGGGTCTTCTTCGGACGGAACTTCACAATAAATTGATGAAAGTTACAAAACATCATCTTATACATCGGCGGTTACTGATATTGTTGCAGTGTTAGTAGATGGTATCTGAGATAGTGGATGTTTGTGCCCTCGGGCGTTTAATATTCGCAGTTTATTTGCACGTACTTATAACTAATTTGCACGGGTTTTAATTAATTCGCATGTATTTAGAATTCATTTGCAAGTACTTAGAGTACTTTACATTTATGTATTTGCATGTTTATAACTTTTATGAATATATATTTATTTATTTTATGAAAAATATGTATATAGAAGGTAATTAGAGGTACTAAATGCTATGCATATGGTTTTATATTTATTACTGCAAAGTATGTAATGTATAAATCGATAATATTAATGTTTATAATATTGAAAATAAGTTTTCTATGGTTTATGAACCGCTATGAACGGTGGTAACGGTACGAAAGAAGACGGTCCCGGTACTCGAACCCGCGATATGTATTATTATTAATTAGTACTATGTAATAATGTATGTTATGAAACACGATGGTGCAACACGCCAGACAGAAGACTGTGAACTCCGCGCAGGTAGGGGAGAAAGGAATTTGGGAGATGAGCGTTCAAGGTCAAATGACGTCACAACGCCAGGACAAAGAAGGAACCTGATTGACCAATCAGAGAACGCGTCGGTAGATTTTCAGAACCGGTTTTTTCAAGGTTAACCAGTACGCAAGAACAGGAGAAAGGTATGCAATGCCGTAGGGTAGGGGAGGGATTCAACCAGACAACAAAGGATGTCTGAGAATGCGCAGCAAGGGTCAAATCTCTGAAGCTATGCGTCGGTTGTAGAACCGGTTTCCGCCGCCAATTAATATTCCGCTCAGGGTTGCCCTAAGGCACAGGACGCTTTAGCGAGGTTTTTGGATACCCAATTAGATTGGAGCGAGAACTTTACTTTGAACAAGGAGAACGAAGCGTAGGGGTTTATTATATGTACTAGGAAAAAGGGAGACCTATCAGGGACTGGGCCTACAGTTTTCACTATTTGCTTTTATCACAGGGTAACGAACCTAGGACTCTTTAATTATTGATTTAGGTAGTAAATGTATGTTACTGTGTGCTATTTAACTTAATTTTGAGTTTATTTTTTACCAAACTTTGACTTTATGTCAAACATTTTCACAGCTTATCCTTATTTTTACAAAAATAACACTATTTATACTATTCAGGCAACATTTTTTCATTAATTTTGGACTCACAAAGACATTTTTTTCAACTTTTAACTTATTATTTTACAACTTGATATTAATTTTTTACCAAAATAACACTATTTGTACTATTCAGGAAAGACTTTTAGTTACATTTTCGACACACTAAGTGTGTGTTCTCAACTTCTATCTGTTTATTAGGCTTATTATTACTCAAATAACACAATTTCAGCTGTTCAGGCAATATTTTTTATTAAATTTTGGATTCACAAAAAGACATTTTCTAAACTTTTAACTTATTATTTTACAATTTTATGTTAATTTTTACAAAAATAACACTATTTATACTATTCAGGCAACATTTTTTCATTAATTTTGGACTCACAAAGACATTTTTTTCAACTTTTAACTTATTATTTTACAACTTGATATTAATTTTTTACCAAAATAACACTATTTGTACTATTCAGGAAAGACTTTTAGTTACATTTTCGACACACTAAGTGTGTGTTCTCAACTTCTATCTGTTTATTAGGCTTATTATTACTCAAATAACACAATTTCAGCTGTTCAGGCAATATTTTTTATTAAATTTTGGATTCACAAAAAGACATTTTCTAAACTTTTAACTTATTATTTTACAATTTTATGTTAATTTTTACCAAAATAACACTATTTATACTATTCAGGCAACATTTTTTCATTAATTTTGGATTCACAAAGACATTTTTTTCAACTTTTAACTTATTATTTTACAACTTTATGTTATTTTTTACCAAAATAACACTTTTTATACTATTCAGGCAACATTTTTTCATTAAATTCTGGATTCACAAAGACATTTTTTACAACTTTTTAATTTATTATTTTACAACTTTATGTTAATTTTTACCAAAATAACACTATTTATACTATTCAGGCAACATTTTTTCATTAAATTCTGGATTCACAAAGACATTTTTTTTTCAAATTTTAACTTATTATTTTACAACTTTATGTTAATTTTTACCAAAATAACACTTTTTATACTATTCAGGCAACATTTTTTCATTAAATTCTGGATTCACAAAGACATTTTTTTCAACTTTTAACTTATTATTTTACAACTTTATACCTATTTTTACCAAAATAACACTATTTATACTATTCAGGAAAGAATTTTAGTTACATTTTCGACACACAAGGTGTGTGTTCTCAACTTCTATCTGTTTATTTTACAAGTTTAGGTTTATTATTATTCAAATAACACTATTTATACTATTCAGGAAAGACTTTTAGTTATATTTTCGACACACGAAGTGTGTGTTCTCAACTTTTATTTGTTTATTTCACAAGTTTAGCCTAATATTTACTCAAATAACACGATTTGAACGTGTTTTTTATTACATTTTGGACACACACACACACACACATACACATACACACACAGAGAGAGAGAGAGAGAGAGAGAGAGAGAGAGAGAGAGGAGAGAGATTTTTTTCCAAGTTTACAGGATTATTCTCCACGTTTACTCAAATAACACAATTCAAATGTGTTTTCAATTAAATTTTGTACACACGAAGTGTGTTTCGTCAAGTTTTACCCTTTATTTTTCAATTTTATGCTTATTTTACCAAAGTAAGACCTTTTAGTCTATTCAAGAAAGAGTTTTCAATTATATTTTGGATGCAAAAGTATGTTTTGGCAAGTTCTACCCTTTTATTTTACAAGTTTAGGCTTATTATTACTCAAATAACAACGAAAGTTTGTTTATTTTAGAGTTTGCTGAGTATTTTGTTACTGTTGTACTAGGTAAAAGTTTTCTAAATATATCAGATAGGGCTCTGTATATTTTTGTTTTTGCTATTTTGGAGATGATGCGATCAGCACCACTCTTCATCTGCTTTTTTATTTTATGTACCCTAATATTATTTTGAGGCTTAGTGAATTCTAGAGCCTATTTATGCAGGAGAGAGGGCTTGAAAATTTTGATCTCAGATAACCCACAACTATTTGTCAGAGTATTTTAAAGGATATTTTATACTTATTATGGGCCACTAGAATATCTAAGCTTGCTTAATTTTAATGCCTGTAACGCTGTTATTGTATTTCTAGCTAAGGCTTACTGGATAAAGTACACGAAATGTTTAACATTTCGACTATTTGCCAAATTTTTTGTGTAACGAAAATTATTGTGTGTCTATAAAGACTGAAATTCTTTTACCGAGGGGTCCACAATTGGACGCTTACCAACATTGTTTCTTTTCTTTTTTAAATATAACCATTTATCAATATATTGACAATTCACAGGACAAGACGAAGTTCACACACGACTGACTATATGAACCATAGGTCCATTTGCTAAACTTTTTTCTATGCTAGAAGAATAATTTAGCCTTATAGCCTTTTTCAAGGTATTTTTGAAGTATTACTGATGTTTGGGTGCATCAACATTTGGGTTATTTCCATTTGGTTTATTATACGAGGCTACAATCACTATCTGAACACTGAAATCCTCAGATTGAAACTAAAAGCTTAGGCTGTAACTAGGGATTTAGTATGTATATCGACAATTTATAGGACAACACGAACTTTACAAAGGATTGTAGGTGACGTAGGATCACACGCCAGAGCTTTGTTAACCTGCAAGAAGCATTTACAACTAATATTACGAGGAAATGAGGTTGATTTTTTACTGTTTCACAAGAATGCTATCTTTTATACACCCAATATTTGCTTTTTCAAGTAACTACTTGTACCAGAAGCACTTACAGGCCAACTCTAACTAGACTTTGACTTATTCTATATCAGGTGCTAAATTTATAAAGAACTATGATTGTGTATATTTCTGAGGAAGTACGCAAAAGCAGATTACCCGATTAAAGTATCTGAAAAACAGATTTTTCTATGTAAGTATATTTTTATTGACTGGATTATTTAACAGATCAAACAGGAAGACTGCAAAATTCATTAAATGTAGTTCTATAGTATAGGTGGTTTCAGAGATATAAAAAGAACAAATATAAGATTTCGCTTTTTTTGCTTCTGAGGCTAATCGCAACGCTAAGGGTAAATGGCCAGGAAATGTAACGGAGGAGAAACAGTCCCAAAAGTTATGGGCTGCATGTAAGTTAATACCACAGAGATATTACAGTAGGTGTAGGTTCTACCACCAGAACATTTCTATTATAATAATACTGGTTATGCTGTACTGTTAGCTAAAGATGCTGATATTTGAGAAACTTAAAAGGTTATTTGCAAAATTTTAGATAAATAATAATCTGTTAGACTGTAAACATATTTTATATCCATTCTGCAAAAGACCCGATGACAAAATTTAAAAATTGTTATCGCCCAGACAGGGACTCGAACCCTGGACAGATAGGTTAAAAGCCTAACGCTATACCAACTAAGCTATCTGGGCACAAGGTATTCTTTTCTTGAAAAGTTAGTTATGTTAAGAAATATATTGAAACATTTGAGAACACTTTTGGTCTTGTTCGACAGAGAAGGAGACAACATTTCCAAATTTTTACAGACTGGGTGTATTTTTCCACTATAGAGGCCTTCACTATATGTAATTCGAAACGCTAAAGTTCAGCTAGCTTCCAAAATTGAGGTAAAGATTTTGTTTGGCGAGATTAACAAGTTACAATTATATCCAGTTACGGACAAATAAAGCTAAAACTCTCAGATTTACTGTACTAGCCAAGTTTTAGTAACATTTTCTTCACTTTAGTACAAATACCAAAGAAATAGGTATGTTTTATTTATAATTTGACAAAATGTACTAGTATATAATTCACAAAGTTAGGTAAAAAAACAGTATTTTAAAAAAATATTGTTACTGCCTTCAAATTTTATGTTATTTAGCTACTAACAACTGGTTTACACTGTTTGACATCATTTAAATAGGAAAAGAAGGAATTATTTGTTTAGTATTTTTATTATTTTATATTTATTTAAGAAAACAATTCTACAGTTTAACTTAATTTTTAACAAATTGTTACTAATTTATATATCAAAGTTATGTTATTTAGAGTGTATGAAGGCGTATAAAGTTAATAATTGTACTTATCAGTGCAACTAACAATTATATTGTACACACACACACACAAAAGATAATGTATACAGTTAAATCACTTGAATCAGAGAATAATATTTTACAGTAATTGATTCATTCAGCACTAGTCAGTACTTTTATGCATCAGAAAGTTTTCTTAATTTTCTATTATGCATGCTATTTTGTGCTATTCTTAAAATGTATTTCTAAGGCAAACTGGTTTAATTTTCTGCTTATAATGCAAAGTTGACAGTTTTCACACAGTGCATTGTACATTTGTTATATTCACTACTTACAATCCAAATATTATGCTTATTTAATGTATAACTAACTAACTCTCTAGCCTTTTTAAACCCGAAGGTTCATGGCTGCAGCAACACATGCCTTTCATCTGTTCCTGTCCTGAGCAAGATCTATATACTCCTTTCCTTCCCTACCAATTTCCTTTAGGTCCATCTCTACATTATCCCTCCATCTTTGTTTTGGTCTTCCTATTGGTCTTTTACCATCAGGTTTCCCAACAAGAATCCTGTATACTTTCTTTTCCTCTCCCATTTGTACCACATGATCTACACATCTAAGTCTTCTTGATTTAATCATTCTAATAATATCTGGACATGAATACAAATTATGTACTTCTAAATTATGTAACCTTCTCCACTCATCTGTCTCCTCATCTGTTTTAGGCCCAAATATTTTCCTAAGGATCTTATTTTCAAATACTTTCAATTTATGTTCCTTTTTCAATGTAAGGGACCAAGTTTATTTACTGTATTTAACTTTTATTTTTTGTAGTTAACAAAAATTAAAAGCTTATGCTGTAGTTATTATATCTTTTTCTATCAGCTTATTTTGAAATTAATATTATTAGGTATAGTCTTTGATTTATAACTATATTGGTTTTTTATCAATTTATCTAAGAGTACACGCAGACAAACATATGTGTACACACTTTTATGTAAATAGATATGCCTTTTTTCAATATTTTAGTATGAAGATTGCACTTTAGCTATTTAAGCAAGGGTAGGAAAGGTAGGATTTCTGAGAATTTGTTGCATAATTTGTTGTCCAAGTATAGATGAGAACTGAGCTGGGAGACTGTTTTGAACCTTTTCATGAGAGTTTGCATGTGAACTGTATGCAAATTGAGCACTATTGACTGTGCATGCTTCTAAGTTTTGCTGTTATTTTACATCAAGTCTGTGAGACTGTAGTCAGTTTTCCCATTTCAAGTAGTTTTATTGATTGCATTTGTATATGTTGTGGGGACTTAGCAGTTTTATGTTATGAGGCAGTTTGTTGTAGAATATTTTTACATGATTGTTTTGAGATATTGAGTGTCTGCTGTTTTACTTGTAATTATTTTCCTTCTTGTGTTGTGTATTTGACTATATTTTGTCCAAGTTCGTAGTATTTAGAATAATTGTTATTGACTTGTAGATGTAGGGAGTAATAATCCTTTGCAAGATGCCCTATACTTTAGTCTGAACATTATTCTTAGTGTTCACTTTTGAAGCCTTAGTATTCTCGTAGTATTATTAATGTAGAGATAAATTAGGCTGAAACGTAGGCATTTTTTCTGATAAATTATACTCACTTAGTTGTTTCAGCAGGTAGAAGTTGCACGATGGTTTACTGCTGATGATGTTAATTTGCTCTTCTTATGTACTATGTATGATGTAGCTTACTTGAGTAACTGGAATTTTCTACTGAAAAAAGGATTGCTTGTCTATTTTATTCCTATGTTGTTGAGTTTGTCCATAAGCAAGCCATGTTTTTACTCTATCCTATGCCTTGGAAGAATCTAGATATATTGTGTTTGCACTTTTATGTTTCTCTAAGGTTTCAGCTATGTAGTTTTTTAAACTGTGCTATGGGTGTGACTACTGATTTCCTTTTCTGGATGCCATGTTGGTTTCTGTGTATTCCTCTTGCTGCTTGAATTTGACTTAGGTTGTTTGCTTTTTTTCTTAGATCTTTATTTGTTTATTTCTTCAGTATTTTTTATTACTGTTAGTATTTTTGTTAGTAGAAGTTTTTATAATAGAGTAAATTCTTTTGTTGTTAAAGTAAAATATGTTAGTTAATGTAAAATTAAAGTAATTAAAAATCAATTTTTCAAAGTTAAAGTTTTAAAAATACAATTTTCTAAAATTAAAAGTTATAATAGTACATTTTTGTTAGAAGTTTTTATACTAGAGTAAATTCTTTTGTTGTTAAAGTAAAATATGTTAGTTAATGTAAAATTAAAGTAATTAAAATCAATTTTTCAAAGTTAAAGTTTTAAAAATACAATTTTCTAAAATTAAAAGTTATAATAGTACATTTTTGTTAGAAGAAGTTTTTATACTAGAGTAAATTCTTTTGTTGTTAAAGTAAAATATGTTAGTTAATGTAAAATTAAAGTAATTAAAATTCAAAAAAATAAAAAATACTGAAGAAATAAACAAATAAAGATCTAAGAAAAAAAGCAAACAACCTAAGTCAAATTCAAGCAGCAAGAGGAATACACAGAAACCAACATGGCATCCAGAAAAGGAAATCAGTAGTCACACCCATAGCACAGTTTAAAAAACTACATAGCTGAAACCTTAGAGAAACATAAAAGTGCAAACACAATATATCTAGATTCTTCCAAGGCATAGGATAGAGTAAAAACATGGCTTGCTTATGGACAAACTCAACAACATAGGAATAAAATAGACAAGCAATCCTTTTTTCAGTAGAAAATTCCAGTTACTCAAGTAAGCTACATCATACATAGTACATAAGAAGAGCAAATTAACATCATCAGCAGTAAACCATCGTGCAACTTCTACCTGCTGAAACAACTAAGTGAGTATAATTTATCAGAAAAAATGCCTACGTTTCAGCCTAATTTATCTCTACATTAATAATACTACGAGAATACTAAGGCTTCAAAAGTGAACACTAAGAATAATGTTCAGACTAAAGTATAGGGCATCTTGCAAAGGATTATTACTCCCTACATCTACAAGTCAATAACAATTATTCTAAATACTACGAACTTGGACAAAATATAGTCAAATACACAACACAAGAAGGAAAATAATTACAAGTAAAACAGCAGACACTCAATATCTCAAAACAATCATGTAAAAATATTCTACAACAAACTGCCTCATAACATAAAACTGCTAAGTCCCCACAACATATACAAATGCAATCAATAAAACTACTTGAAATGGGAAAACTGACTACAGTCTCACAGACTTGATGTAAAATAACAGCAAAACTTAGAAGCATGCACAGTCAATAGTGCTCAATTTGCATACAGTTCACATGCAAACTCTCATGAAAAGGTTCAAAACAGTCTCCCAGCTCAGTTCTCATCTATACTTGGACAACAAATTATGCAACAAATTCTCAGAAATCCTACCTTTCCTACCCTTGCTTAAATAGCTAAAGTGCAATCTTCATACTAAAATATTGAAAAAAGGCATATCTATTTACATAAAAGTGTGTACACATATGTTTGTCTGCGTGTACTCTTAGATAAATTGATAAAAAACCAATATAGTTATAAATCAAAGACTATACCTAATAATATTAATTTCAAAATAAGCTGATAGAAAAAGATATAATAACTACAGCATAAGCTTTTAATTTTTGTTAACTACAAAAAATAAAAGTTAAATACAGTAAATAAACTTGGTCCCTTACATTGAAAAAGGAACATAAATTGAAAGTATTTGAAAATAAGATCCTTAGGAAAATATTTGGGCCTAAAACAGATGAGGAGACAGATGAGTGGAGAAGGTTACATAATTTAGAAGTACATAATTTGTATTCATGTCCAGATATTATTAGAATGATTAAATCAAGAAGACTTAGATGTGTAGATCATGTGGTACAAATGGGAGAGGAAAAGAAAGTATACAGGATTCTTGTTGGGAAACCTGATGGTAAAAGACCAATAGGAAGACCAAAACAAAGATGGAGGGATAATGTAGAGATGGACCTAAAGGAAATTGGTAGGGAAGGAAAGGAGTATATAGATCTTGCTCAGGACAGGAACAGATGAAAGGCATGTGTTGCTGCAGCCATGAACCTTCGGGTTTAAAAAGGCTAGAGAGTTAGTTAGTTATACATTAAATAAGCATAATATTTGGATTGTAAGTAGTGAATATAACAAATGTACAATGCACTGTGTGAAAACTGTCAACTTTGCATTATAAGCAGAAAATTAAACCAGTTTGCCTTAGAAATACATTTTAAGAATAGCACAAAATAGCATGCATAATAGAAAATTAAGAAAACTTTCTGATGCATAAAAGTACTGACTAGTGCTGAATGAATCAATTACTGTAAAATATTATTCTCTGATTCAAGTGATTTAACTGTATACATTATCTTTTGTGTGTGTGTGTGTACAATATAATTGTTAGTTGCACTGATAAGTACAATTATTAACTTTATACGCCTTCATACACTCTAAATAACATAACTTTGATATATAAATTAGTAACAATTTGTTAAAAATTAAGTTAAACTGTAGAATTGTTTTCTTAAATAAATATAAAATAATAAAAATACTAAACAAATAATTCCTTCTTTTCCTATTTAAATGATGTCAAACAGTGGTAAACCAGTTGTTAGTAGCTAAATAACATAAAATTTGAGGCAAGTAACAATATTTTTTTAAAATACTGTTTTTTTACCTAACTTTGTGAATTATATACTAGTACATTTTGTCAAATTATAAATAAAACATACCTATTTTCTTTGGTATTTGTACTAAAGTGAAGAAAATGTTACTAAAACTTGGCTAGTACAGTAAATCTGAGAGTTTTAGCTTTATTTGTCCGTAACTGGATATAATTGTAACTTGTTATCTCGCCAAACAAAATCTTTACCTCTCAATTTTGGGAAGCTAGCTGAACTTTAGCGTTTCGATTTACATATAGTGAAGGCCTCTATAGTGGAAAAAATACACCCAGTCTGTAAAAATTTGGAAATGTTGTCTCCTTCTCTGTCGAACAAGACCAAAAGTGTTCTCAAATGTTTCAATATATTTCTTAACATAACTAACTTTTCAAGAAAAGAATACCTTGTGCCCAGATAGCTTAGTTGGTATAGCGTTAGGCTTTTAACTATCTGTCCAGGGTTCGAGTCCCTGTCTGGGCGATAACAATTTTTAAATTTGTCATCGGGTCTTTTGCAGAATGGATATAAAATATGTTTACAGTCTAACAGATTATTATTTATCTAAAATTTTGCAAATAACCTTTTAAGTTTCTCAATATCAGCATCTTTAGCTAACAGTACAGCATAACCAGTATTATTATAATAGAAATGTTCTGGTGGTAGAACACTACACCTACTGTAATATCTCTGTGGTATTAACTTACATGCAGCCCATAACTTTTGGGACTGTTTCTCCTCCGTTACATTTCCTGGCCATTTACCCCTTAGCGTTGCGATTAGCCTCAGAAGCAAAAAAAGCGAAATCTTATATTTGTTCTTTTTATATCTCTGAAACCACCTATACTATAGAACTACATTTAATGAATTTTGCAGTCTTCCTGTTTGATCTGTTAAATAATCCAGTCAATAAAAATATACTTACATAGAAAAATCTGTTTTTCAGATACTTTAATCGGGTAATCTGCTTTTTGCGTACTTCCTCAGAAATATACACAATCATAGTTCTTTATAAATTTAGCACCTGATATAGAATAAGTCAAAAGTCTAGTTAGAGTTGGCCTGTAAGTGCTTCTGGTACAAGTAGTTACTTGAAAAAGCAAATATTGGGTGTATAAAAGATAGCATTCTTGTGAAACAGTAAAAAATCAACCTCATTTCCTCGTAATATTAGTTGTAAATGCTTCTTGCAGGTTAACAAAGCTCTGGCGTGTGATCCTACGTCACCTACAATCCTTTGTAAAGTTCGTGTTGTCCTATAAATTGTCGATATACATACTAAATCCCTAGTTACAGCCTAAGCTTTTAGTTTCAATCTGAGGATTTCAGTGTTCAGATAGTGATTGTAGCCTCGTATAATAAACCAAATGGAAATAACCAAATGTTGATGCACCCAAACAATCAGTAATACTTCAAAAAAATACCTTGAAAAAGGCTATAAGGCTAAATTATCTTCTAGCATAGAAAAAAGTTTAGCAAATGGACCTATGGTTCATATAGTCAGTCGTGTGTGAACTTCGTCTTGTCCTGGTGAATTGTCAATATATTGATAAATGGTTATATTTAAAAAAGAAAAGAAACAATGTTGGTAAGCGTCCAATTGTGGACCCTCGGTAAAAGAATTTCAGTCTTTATAGACACACAATAATTTTCGTTACACAAAAAATTTGGCAAATAGTCGAAATGTTAAACATTTCGTGTACTTTATCCAGTAAGCCTTAGCTAGAAATACAATAACAGCGTTACAGGCATTAAAATTAAGCAAGCTTAGATATTCTAGTGGCCCATAATAAGTATAAAATATCCTTTAAAATACTCTGACAAATAGTTGTGGGGTTATCTGAGATCAAAATTTTCAAGCCCTCTCTCCTGCATAAATAGGCTCTAGAATTCACTAAGCCTCAAAATAATATTAGGGTACATAAAATAAAAAAGCAGATGAAGAGTGGTGCTGATCGCATCATCTCCAAAATAGCAAAAACAAAATATACAGAGCCCTATCTGATATATTTAGAAAACTTTTACTAGTACAACAGTAAACAAAATACTCAGCAAACTCTAAAATAAACAAACTTTCGTTGTTATTTGAGTAATAATAAGCCTAAACTTGTAAAATAAAAGGGTAGAACTTGCCAAAACATACTTTTGCATCCAAAATATAATTGAAAACTCTTTCTTGAATAGACTAAAAGGTCTTACTTTGGTAAAATAAGCATAAAATTGAAAAATAAAGGGTAAAACTTGACGAAACACACTTCGTGTGTACAAAATTTAATTGAAAACACATTTGAATTGTGTTATTTGAGTAAACGTGGGAGAATAATCCTGTAAACTTGGAAAAAATCTCTCTCCTCTCTCTCTCTCTCTCTCTCTCTCTCTCTCTCTCTCTGTGTGTGTATGTGTATGTGTGTGTGTGTGTGTGTCCAAAATGTAATAAAAAACACGTTCAAATCGTGTTATTTGAGTAAATATTAGGCTAAACTTGTGAAATAAACAAATAAAAGTTGAGAACACACACTTCGTGTGTCGAAAATATAACTAAAAGTCTTTCCTGAATAGTATAAATAGTGTTATTTGAATAATAATAAACCTAAACTTGTAAAATAAACAGATAGAAGTTGAGAACACACACCTTGTGTGTCGAAAAATGTAACTAAAATTCTTTCCTGAATAGTATAAATAGTGTTATTTTGGTAAAAATAGGTATAAAGTTGTAAAATAATAAGTTAAAAGTTGAAAAAAATGTCTTTGTGAATCCAGAATTTAATGAAAAAATGTTGCCTGAATAGTATAAAAAGTGTTATTTTGGTAAAAATTAACATAAAGTTGTAAAATAATAAGTTAAAATTTGAAAAAAAATGTCTTTGTGAATCCAGAATTTAATGAAAAAATGTTGCCTGAATAGTATAAATAGTGTTATTTTGGGTAAAAATTAACATAAAGTTGTAAAATAATAAATTAAAAAGTTGTAAAAAATGTCTTTGTGAATCCAGAATTTAATGAAAAATGTTGCCTGAATAGTATAAAAAGTGTTATTTTGGTAAAAAATAACATAAAGTTGTAAAATAATAAGTTAAAAAGTTGAAAAAAATGTCTTTGTGAATCCAAAATTAATTGAAAAAATGTTGCCTGAATAGTATAAATAGTGTTATTTTGGTAAAATTAACATAAAATTGTAAAATAATAAGTTAAAAGTTTAGAAAATGTCTTTTTGTGAATCCAAAATTTAATAAAAAATATTGCCTGAACAGCTGAAATTGTGTTATTTGAGTAATAATAAGCCTAATAAACAGATAGAAGTTGAGAACACACACTTAGTGTGTCGAAAATGTAACTAAAAGTCTTTCCTGAATAGTACAAATAGTGTTATTTTGGTAAAAAATTATATCAAGTTGTAAAATAATAAGTTAAAAGTTGAAAAAAATGTCTTTGTGAGTCCAAAATTAATGAAAAAATGTTGCCTGAATAGTATAAAATAGTGTTATTTTTGTAAAAATTAACATAAAATTGTAAAATAATAAGTTAAAAGTTTAGAAAATGTCTTTTTGTGAATCCAAAATTTAATAAAAAATATTGCCTGAACAGCTGAAATTGTGTTATTTGAGTAATAATAAGCCTAATAAACAGATAGAAGTTGAGAACACACACTTAGTGTGTCGAAAATGTAACTAAAAGTCTTTCCTGAATAGTACAAATAGTGTTATTTTGGTAAAAAATTAATATCAAGTTGTAAAATAATAAGTTAAAAGTTGAAAAAAATGTCTTTGTGAGTCCAAAATTAATGAAAAAATGTTGCCTGAATAGTATATAATAGTGTTATTTTTGTAAAAATAAGGATAAGCTGTGAAAATGTTTGACATAAAGTCAAAGTTTGGTTGAAAAAATAAACTCAAAATTAAGTTAAATAGCACACAGTAACATACATTTACTACCTAAATCAATAATTAAAGAGTCCTAGGTTCGTTAACCCTGTGATAAAAGCAAATAGTGAAAACTGTAGGCCCAGTCCCTGATAGGTCTCCCTTTTTCCTAGTACAT